>NW_020954596.1:68883933-69019765 GCF_900497805.2 Vombatus ursinus
TCTATCTATCTATCTATCTATCTATCTATCTATCTATCTATCTATCTATCTATCTATTTATATCTATATCTATATACGTACATATAATTTTCCCCTCCCACTACCCTAATACTGACAAAGGACTCATGAGTTACAAATATCTTCTTTCCATGCAGGAATGTAAACAGTTCAACCTCAATAAATCTCTATGCTTTCTCTTCGCTGTTTACCTCTTCATGTTTCACTTGAGTCTTGTATTTGAAAGTCAAATTTTCTATTCAACTCTGGTCTGTTCATCAAGAATGCTTGAAAGTCCTCTATTTCACTGAATGATAATTTTTTACCCTGAAGGATTATACTCGGTTTAGCTGGGTAAGTGATTTTTGGTTGTAATCCTATCTCCTTTGCCCTCTGGAATATTATATTCCTTGCCCTCTGGTCCCTTAATATACAAGGTGCTAAATCTTGTGCTATCCTGATTGTATTTCCACAACACTTGAATTGTTTCTTTCTGGCTGCTTGCAATATTTTCTCCTTGACCTGGGAATTCTGGAATTTGGCTATAATATTCCTAGGAGTTTTCCTTTGGGGATCTCTTTCAGGAGGTGATCTCTATTTCTATTTCTATTTTGCCCTCTGGTTGTAAAATATCAGGGAAGTTTTTCTTTATTATTTCTTGAAGGATGATGTCTAGGCTCTTTTTTAGATCATGGCTTTCAGATAGTCCAATAATTTTTAAATTCTCTCTCCTGGATCGATTTTCCAGGTCAGTTGTTTTTCAATGAGATATTTCACATTCTCTTCTATTTCTTCATTCTTTTAGCTTAGTTTTTATAGTGCCTTTATTTCTCATAAAGTCACTAGCTTCCAATTGCTGCATTCCAATTTTTAAGGAAGTGTTTTCTTCAGTAAACTTTTGGACTTTTCCATTTGGCTGATTTAGCTTTTTAGGGCATTCTTCTCCTCATTGGCTTTTTGGACCTCTTTTGCCATTTGGGTTAAGTTATTTTTTAAGGTGTTATTTTCTTCAGTATTTTTTGGGTCTCCTTTAGCATCACTCAGTTTTTCCTCTACTTCTCTTACTTGATTCTGAGAATCTTTTTTGAGCTGTTCCACGGCCTGGGACCAATTCATATTTTTCTTGGAGGCTTTGGATGTAGGAGTTTGGCCTTGTTGTTTTCTTCTGGGTGTGTGTTTTGTTATTCTTTGCCACCAAAGTAAGGTAATATAGTCTTACTCTTTTTGCACTGCTTGCTCTTGATCCCAGCCAATTACTTGAGTTATAAACTCTTTGTTATGGTAGGGATCTTTCTGTGGAGCATGTACTGTCCCAAGTTTCAGGGATTTTGTGCAGCTGTTTTCAGAGATACTTCTAGGGACCTGAAAAGTTTCAGTTCTTCCAAGGTGCTATGACCAAGGCAAGGTGTTTACTCCTTTCCTGGCCTGTGCTCTAGTCTATGAGTGAACACAAGCACTCTTTTCTGTCTTGGAACTGTAAGGAGGATTCTCTCTCCATAGCCACTGCAATCTCCACCAAGTCAGCACTCCTGCTCACCCTAGGACTGCCACCCTGAACTGTGACCCAGATCCAAGCATGGGTAAAGCAAGAGAATACTGCACCAGCAGAGAGATCCCTGCAATTCCCCTCTGATCAGTCACTCAATTCCCCCTCATTCTGTGGCCTAGAAACTAAGGAGGCAGCCCCTGCCCCTGGCCCATGCTCAGGGAATGGGGCTGGGACTGCCTATGCTTCTCTCTCTCACTGCAGACACTGACTTTTCCCACTGACCTTTGAAGTTCTCTTTGTCATTAGTGGGTTGAGAGTTCTGGAAACCACCACAGCTGCCTGTGATTCAGTCCTCTGAGGCCTGCTCCAGGTTCGCTGTGGCCTGTGCACCTATGCCAAACTGTGTTCCTCTCCCAGCCCAGCGTGATATGCCTTTCTGATCAGTCATCTAGGTTGTCTTGGGATGGAAAATTGTTTCACTTTGTCTTTTTGTGGGTTCTGTTGCTTTAAAATTTTTAGAGCCATTTTTATAGGTATTTAGAGGGGTTTGGGGGAGATCTCAAGCAAGTCACTGCTTTTACTCTACCATCTTGGCTCCACTAACCTCTTCATTCTACAGATAAAGAAGTTGAGACCCAGAGTTATTTAGTTGAATGACCCAGTTCTATAAGACAATTAATGTCAGAGCATACATTGTAACCCTGATCTCCCAATTGTTAGATTAGTTTTATTTCCATTTTGTTATTTGTTTGCAAAAGTGATGAGTTGAAATTATTAAAATATATTTTCCTTGTTCCATCCACCTTCCCACATGCAATATTAAAAATAGCATTTAATTAAGGAAATCTGCAAGTAAATATTAGATATTTCAAGCCCTAGGAAATATTTTCATCTCAACAAGGCAGACAAACCTACCTAGTTGAATCAGGAAAGCACGTTGAGGGAGAGAGAGAGGAGACAGTAATTCCAAGCGAGTAAAATCACTACCACCACCTTATACAAAAGTCTCCTCTTAGACCCTGATGGAGACAACCCAGAATCATAAACCCAAGAGCCTCCATCTCTATTGAACTATGTGGAAACCACTTTCCCTGATCCAATCCCACCTTTCAACACCCAGTGCCAAAACAAAAACAAAAACTTGAGATAGGGCAGATCAATGTGCCCTAGAGATCAGATTTTTGTGATGGTTGTAGCTCAGGAGTAGTTGCTGAACTCTAAAATAACTGGCAAGATTCAGTCAGACTATGAATGGGCATCCAAAGAGATAAGCATGGGCCCCAACAGGGACATTGGCTTTCCACCTAGCAGTAAGTGTGTGCAATTTCTGGCAAGTTCTTCTGATTTTGAAATGGTGAGACAAATTTGATATTTAATAAGAATATTAAAATCTACAGGTTCATTTATTTAGTAGGAAGGCATAAATTGAACAACTACAATTTAAATAGCTCCCACTCTTTTGCTGATATGAAATTCATTTTTAAAGAACTATTTATTTTCTGATTTTTCACTTCTTTTTACATATGATTAAAATAATGAATAGTTATTAATTTTTATCATTAATACTATCATTACTCCTACTCATATCATTTGGTATTACTGCTAAAATTATCTCTAATAGTTTTAATAGGTGCTATTTTCCCTTGCTAATGAGACCATAAATCAAAGTATTAAAGCTAAGTGAAAGAATGGTCTTAGATGAGATTCTGAAGTTGTGAATTTCCCTCTTAAATCCAAGTTAAATGTTAATTAGAAATCAAGTCTAAAGTAACTCTTTTTTAAAAAAAGGTGATGTGTTTAAATATTAACCTGATCTTCCAGAAGAGCAGTGAGGCACATTTAGTCATCCCACTATTCCAGGGATCTGTACCTTGGGCAAACAAAAAAAAAATTTTGCTTGTATCCAGAACACGTTATCTTTAATGTTAATGAAACAAATATATTTATTGGAGGAATAGACCCTAACAAGGGTGCTTTATGCAGCAATCCAGAAAATACCAATTTGTCAAGTCTTAATATTGGTTTCTGATTCTAAGGACCACTAGGGTTAATGTTTGAGAATGATGCCTAGGTGTAACTGAACATGTGTTAGAAATCACAACCTCATGAAGTTTAACTTTTTTTAAACAAAGTGTCACATCAAGCAGTACTTTGATTTATATTTTTAAAAACTGATTTTCAAAAACAGAAGCATTTTCCACATCAGTAAGAGATAATTGTGACAGAATATGATGTAATGAAAAGAATAGGACCAACATTATGTTGTGATAAGAGAGGTTGAGAATCACTCAACTGCTCTATACTGCAACTTGGAACCAAAATACCTGGATATGAGTGCTGGCTTTGACATTGACCAGCTGTGCACCTGTGCACCAGGCTCTTGCTTTTCTGAGTCTATTTCCCTTTCTGTAAAAACTGGGCAATAATATTTGCATGGCTTACACAGCAGATTTGCTACAGGGAAATCATTTGGGAAACTATCAAGCTTTCTAAATATATATGAACCAGGACAATTTCTATAATGTGGTTACCATTATGCTACATGATCTATGCAAATAACATGGTTTTACTTTCTGTATTATTAAATTTGCTATATATGTAGGCTACGTGCTTATTTTTTTTTACCCATTTCAACATATTTTCACTTCATATGTCTTTCTTTATGTACTGCCCAACACCATCCCTAGCACAAAAAAAAAAATGATCCCTTCAGAAAGGAATAAACAATTATGTATAAGATTTCATTGACAGATCTAAGGCTTTTCTAAAATTTTACAAAGTCGGTCTTCATGGAGAAGACTTTCCACCTTGGCATGAAAGATTAATTAGATGGGATTCTAGAAATAGATTTTTCTTTTATATTACTTTAGATACTATTTAAAAATGTCAGTCAGGAAAGAGTTCTTTGCTGAAACTGCTTAGAACTCTGCCAACAAATGGTGGGGGTGGAGGGGAGAGAAATGTTCTTTTTCTCATCGACCTTAGTAAATGAGGTACTGTATTCCTCAATGCTAGTTACATTAAGGTATTTTAAAGTGTTTGAATATGAGAGATTTAATCTACTATTCAACAGCATTTTTTCCAGTCCAAATACCAACAGCTCCCTCTTTCTGTTTTGACTTGTGTTAGCATCAGACAACTAAATAGGGAACCATGGAGATCTATTCTCCATTCCTCAAATGAGGGCCCTCTATATTGCTTATGTTCCTGCTGACATGAATTAAGTGCTTGATGCATTCATAGTGTATCTTGTGATGCCAGATGTACATTTGCATGTGTGTATACATACTTACATACATACATACATATACACATACTTATATATATATGTTTGTGTATTTATATGTGGGTATACATATCCATATATTTTTGTATTTGAAAAATATGCATTATGAATAGAGCCACTGTTCTAGAGGAAAGGCTCTCTCCCTTAGCAAAAGGTACTATTTATACTGAAAGAATGCAACTTTGCATGGCCTTTTTTTCACTCTATGACAAACACATTCGTAGGATTTGAAGGGTTTATATCTCATTGCTAAAAACTTTATTGTCTAGACAATAAATTCTAATGAAAGATTTTGTTAGAAGGAAGCAATGTACACTACAAAAAGTTAAAGCAGTTTAGTAAAATTCTACTTGAAGTAGTGAACTTTTATTGTAGTCAGTGGAGAGGTTTTTTTTTTAAAATTCATGAATCTGGATGGATATTTAGAGAGGAAGGAAGATAAAAAGGCAAAAGTTCTTTGTCCATTAACATATGTGGCATTGTGTAGCCAACAGCTACAATACTACCTTATAATCAGACATGTGAATGAACTCAAATCTTCCTGGTAAAGAAATATAAATGTCCCAATTTCTGTACTTATTATTGAGTTCATAATCCAGGTAAATGCTGTAAATTTTTCTAAATGCTTTCTGACTTTGTGTATTAAATATGTGTTTCCTAATAATTAATTATAGTATACATATACACATACATGCATATATGTGTATACATACATACATCACAGACACCCACACACACACACGTATATATATATATATTTTAAAGCCACTGTGTCCAATCAAGCCATCATTTTGCTTTCTACTTAGTGATGATGTTGGTCCTTGGTCAACAGATATCTATCTAACCCTGGGCCCATACCCCAAATTTTGCTAATTTGTTAAGAAGCTCCAGAGCTTGTGCTCTACTGGTATAATCCTAGAGATGCCAAACAAAGTTATTGCCATAATAATTCACTGAAGGTAGATGTTAGGGGAGGATGGGATTCTATACTCCTACAGAATTCTTAAAGCAAGGGAAGGTAATCTTAAATTATGCTATCTAATGATCTTTACATACTCTGTAACTAACATTAATAACCAGCATTGATATAGTGCTTTATTGTTAATAAAACACTTTACAAATATTATTTCATTTTATCTTCACAAAATTTAGTCAAAAAGAGTTACAAATGCAGTCACCAGTGACTCAGTTTTGCAAAGCTACTATCTTAATTCCAAGTACCTCTGTCATTTAACACTTGAGTCCTTCTATTTCATCTCTTTTAAATTAACTTCATTACCAGGTAATTAAGACAACAACAACAACAACAACATTTCTTTTCTCACTTACTGACAGTCATATTTTTCTGTGAAGCCTTTTTAGTCCCTGCAATGGATTCTAATACACCAATTTCTTCATCTAGCCACATTCTATATCCATGTCAAATAAAGCTCCTACTTCTTACAGTACTAACAGCATAATTGGACTAGCTATCACAGTATTTGTGATTTAGCTTCCTCTATAGATCAAGAGACCCTTATTTATGTGGTATTCAAGGCACTCTATATTCATGGAGGGCTATTTTTTATGATTTATATTATTTTCCAGGTCAAGGGGTATTAACTCTTTGGTAATTCTAGTTACTGTCTTTGTGGAGAGCTGTTCTCTATGATTTAATTTTCTTTCTAGACCAGAGGGTTTTAATCTAAGGTCCACAGATTAGTGGATAGAAATCAAGAATCCATGTACTCAGATGTAAAAAAAGTTTATATATATGTATATACAAATATATATACATATGTAATATACATATATATGTATATATATACACATACATATATCTACTATACACACACACACACTAACATATGGTTTCCTTTGAAATCATATGTATTTTATTTTATATATTTAAAACTATTATTCTGAGAAGAAGGTGCCTAGGCTTTATTAGATTATAAAAGTGGTCCAAAGTCCAAAAAAAAGTTAAGAAATGCTCCAAATGCAGATTCTTAAATAGGAATTTTGGCATTTTGGCTCAAATTTACTCGTGGGCTGGAACATAAGACAGCATGTCGGCTAAGTGTGTAGCTGAACCACAAGAAGGATTTTCCCAGAGATTCTGACCCTCCAGCATCCACCAAGTGGTATAGTAGAGAGCAGTAGTAATGAAGACCTGATTTTGGATTCAGTTAGATCTTATTCTTTCTTTCTTTTTTACATTTTCTGTAATTTTTTCTTTTCTCTTTTTTGAGCAATGCCAAAATATTTTGATGATTATTGCTTCATTTAATTGTTTAAAATCTTTATGTGCTGTTTCCCCTACATTTCTATCTTATATCATTGTTTCCCTCTCATTCTAGATACATTATTCTTACAAATAAATATTGCTATTGTTTTGTTCACACTTTCTTTTAGGAGATCATCCTCTGTATGTGTGAGATTGTACATGGTCATGCAACATTGGCAGTTTATAGACTTTACTGTATGACACTGGGGAAGCAAGTAAATAGACATTACTTATTGCTCCTCAGAGACCATAGACCATATTCTAAATTTAAGATGACTAAATTTAAGACCACAAATTTCAAAGAGAGTGAAATATATACCTCAGACTTGTCTGGCCATGCTCAGCTCTAACACAGAAGCACCTGGATCTCTGTGGTTTGTATTCCACTTCTGGAAACTAAGATGAAAAAAAAGCAAATGAAAAAGCCAAAATCCTACATCCATTTATGAGGTGATATGGTCTGGAGCAGAAGAAGAAGGATGTAGATCTAAGGTCATTCCCACTTACTACATTTTTAATAAAGAAGTACTTCATTCTCAGAAAAGAATACCATTAAAAGCTTAATGGTGATCTTCTAGGAAATTTTTACACATATAGACAGTTCTTTCCATGCAGCTAGTGAAAACAGGTTGCTCCCAAACACATTGAAGGTGAGCTCTCAGGTGTAGATCTCCCAGCATCTTCCAAATGGATGAGGTCATCATAAGGACTCTAGGCATACAACAATCCTCCACAATACTAGAAATAATCATGCTTACGACTGATACCCAGTTATTTTCTCGTTATATGAGTGGAGATTATATTTCCCCTTCCCAATATGGATACAACCATGATTCAAGCTTCTTCAATGAGGAGATGGCTTTCTGCTATTAATAGGAATACCTCAAGATTGACTTGTGCCTTGAGAATTTGGGAACATCACTCCACTAACTGTAAGATCTGACTAAAGTCTTAAATACAAAAAAAATAAAGTTTGATATTGCTTTTTTGCCTTCAGGGCAGCTAAGGAAGAGTCAAAGATAATAGACACAAGGAATACTTCTAGGGCCATGGGGCAAAACTAGAACATCAATGACAGATGCAAGTCTTCCACTGTAGACATAGCTCTAACCCCAGCTCTCTCTTAGCTCAGGTTCAATGTGAGGATGAAATGAGGCATTCATGAAACATTGAATAAAGGAGGTATACTTTCCTGAAATACAAGAAGTATATACAGGAAAGATACAGTGGTGCTTAGCATCTCTGTATGAAGCCTCCTTTTGTCTCCTTGTGGAAATGTGTACAGTCAGTACCTCATTAGGGTATGGTAACTCTTGTGTAGGTCAGTCACCTACCAAGTCATAAAGGTACTGACTATGTACAGCTGTGTCATACTATTATGTCTCTAGACCAGGAAGCTGCATCAGGGAAGCTAAGGCTAATCAGGCTATAAGGGAAGTAGAAGTAAGTTGAGGAAGTCAGAGAAGTCAGGAAAATCGCACAATGAAAATGCATATGCTAGTGTATCTCCTAAAAGATATTTCTCTTTCTTCTTCTTAAAGACAGAATAGCAGAGAACAACATCTCCCATGGAAAGCCCTTCTGTTAGGCCAAGGAGAGCTAAGCAAAATTACTGCATTTTGTTTTCCCTTTACATATTTCCTGGTATACAGAGGAACAAAGAATACTCTCAATATATCTTTCCAATCCTTACCCCTTCTCTCTTGGACAGGAGAGTACATGGTATGCACTTTCTTGTACTATCTCTTTTTTTTTTTCAAAGACAATCCCATGGCTTCATCAACAAAGGTCCCAAGGCCGAGAAGAGTTCACCAAATTCCGTTCTGTTTACAAACTTGGTAATGTGTTTTTTCTTTAAAGAGATATAATGACATGTCATAGAAGTTATTAGAATAATGTGTTTGCTTATATGAAACCTAACATACAATTGTAGATAGAGAAATAAGCTTTTAATTTAGAAAACCTGGAATAAAAACCTTGACTTTTACTTCTATTTATTCAATGTCCACCCTTGGGCAAGTCACTTGATTTCTCAGCACCTCAGGCTATTGTCAAAGACCAGAAGGCACAGCAGATAGAGCATTTAGAGCCCTGTATCTGAAGTTAGGAAGAAAAGATTTCATTTCAAAGCAAACAGATACTTCCTACTTATATGCCCCAGGATGAGAGAGACAGAGAGAAGAGAGAGAGACAGGAAGAGGAGGAGGAGGAGAAGGAGGGAGGAGAGAGAGAGAGACAGAGAGAGAGAGAGAGAGAGTGAGAGAGAGAGAGAGAAAACCTCTTTGATCACTAGGAGGTAGTTTTTCCCATTGACAGATTCCTTGTCTCTTGCAATACTTAATGAGATTTTCCAAATCAATTGGGCTAGGTGGTACCATAGAGCACAAAATTCTGAGCCTAGAATCAAGAACACCTGAGTTCAAATGTGACCTTGAACACTTACAAGATGGGTGACCCTAAGCGAGTCACTTAGTCTCTATTTCCCTCAGTTTCCTCATCTGCTAAATGGGGATAATATTTGCACCTACCTCCCAGTGTTGTTCTGAGTATAAGATGAGACAATATGCAAAAAGTACTTTGAATAATGATATGTGATGTATATATGCTAGCTATTATTATTATAATTAATACAAGTTATAGATGATTTGCTTCATTATGCTGATGAAGGAATCATTCATATTAGGAGCCACCCATCAGTGATGAAATCATAGACCAAAGCAAAATATATTTATATTCAGAGAGAAATATACCAGAAAATCCATGTGTTTGATAGTACTTATTAAATATCTCTTCCTATCAATTGCACTCTGTAATACTATAGAAATTCAACTCAATTCAATAAGTACCTACAATGTGGAAGGCACTGCTCAAAATGACTCAGTTAATGACCTCAAGGAGCTTATATTCTACTGAAGACAATACAAAATATACATAAGCAAATAAAAGCAACATATACACAAAGTTACAAAAACTAAATTCAATAAAGAGAGAATACTAATATCTAGGGGATCAGGAAAACTGGCTTCTGTGCTGTAGTTTAAAAGAAATTAAGCATCATAAGAGGAAGAGATGAGGAAATAGCAGGTTGCAGACATGGTAGACCACTTATACATGCACCAAATAAAGGATAGAAGGTCATTTGCAGAGAACTGGTAAGCTAAGTTGACTAGAATATTAGAACATGCATGTAATAGGAAATAAGGCAGGGAAGTTAGGTGAGAGTCAGATTAGTAGAGCTTTGAATGATAGACTCAGGTTTTATTGTATTGTTCCATATATAATCAAGAAACACTGAATAATTTTGATAAAGGGAATAACATAGTCATGTTTGTGATTTAGGAATATGAATTCTATACTTGTGTAGAGTATGTATTGGAGAAGAGATGAGTCATTAATATAAGAGGTTGAGTTTATCATCATCATTATCATTATTAATAATAATGATGCCTATGTCAGGGAAGAATTAAGAACAAGAACATCTTGATTATTTTAAACTCTTTTCAATGATTATATTTAGGTATGAAACTTTTCCTTTCTTCAGTGTTCATTGGGTAATGAAAATGTTTGAATGTCAGATTTTTTTTCCAGTTTCAAAGATCAAAACTCTGTCAAATCATTATTTATTTTGATTTGTTAAGGGAAGCATATTAAATAAACCACCTTTGGTATAAACCTTTGGGAGAACATAGGCAAGAGCCACTGAATATGAAATTGTTTAAAAAAGTGGTAAGATCACAGACCCAATTGAATATTAAAGGACACATGTGGTTTTTGTTAAATCTCTATTAATCATGACTACTTTTTATGCAAGCATAGTATGTCAATTACTTATCCATTCTTCTTGCAGAAATTAGTCAATACAAACACATATAGAAATGTCTTTATTAGGGATATGCAGGTATCAGTAGACAGAATACTATATTATTGAGGGAAATTATAAATCAATTGAATTATAAAAGTCCTCAGAATTAATCACATGCGTGTGTGTTGTTGTTATTGTTGTTGTTGGATAGACTCCTAACTGGTAGTGCTAGATTTTAAGACATTGTAACAAAACAAAGAAAAAAGCATAACAAACGGTACAAGATCAGGGTGATAAGCAGATTGGGGGTAATACATATGTTAAGCTCTTTTTCCTGGTTTCAGTTAGCAGGATGTATTTTTTTTTTCTTTTAAATTTGCTAATGTAGAATGCTACTTTGTGAGACAGCACAATGTGGCAAATGAAGGAAATTGTCATAATACATCCCATTAAGAGGCTTAATTAACATCATAGAATTAATAGTGAAGAGAATTAAATAATACTGCATACTTTTAAAACAAGATCCTGTTTGAATTTAACATTTTTAAAATTCTTACAAAATGATTTCAAATTCTTAAAATCTTGGCAGCCTTGCAAGGTAACACTTTTCTCATCAGTTGTACAAAACTGAAATGATAACATCAATAGTGAAAGAGATAGGTTTTTTGGCCAAGACTTATTTTTCATAAACCCATTGTTGGTTTCTTTAAATGTCTCTGACACCAAGAATAAATTTGCTATTCTAACAGGAGGAAAGTCATTTTTTAAACATTTCTGAAGTCTATATAATTTCAGCATCCCTCAGAGCCTTACAAGACTCAGAAACTATAAGGATACAATTTGTCCACATCCATCATTTATTGGGAGCCCTCTCCTATCCAATCAAGATTCATGAGGAGTGTTCACCAGAAATAGGACATCATTAGAGTATCCCTTAGTTTTTTTTTCTCAAAGTCCTTTGCAGCAGTGGCCTTTGAGTAGGTGTCATTTATAAGCAATAAATGTTTCTTTATATTTGGAATCAATACTAAGCTTCAGCATACTGGTAGATAGCTACCTCCTGCACTCCCATTTCCCAAATCACCTCCCTATTCATTAGCAATGCTTAGCAAATGCAGAAGCCCATGAAGTGCACTCATATAATTTGTACTCAAATGGTAAAAATGACCTCAGAGGTGCAGAGTTATTTTGTGGTTCCTCCACCTTTGAAGTCATTATTGCTTAATTTTTCATTGCTGTCTGGGCTCCCCAGCAACATTAGTAGTGGCTTCATGAATTACTAATGCAGCACTTAGAGGTGAAATGTAAAGACCTCATCAAATCCTGGATATTTGCATATACATTGCAGATAATTAAGTGTCTGATAGGCAAAGCTCTTTTTCTCCTGCTGTTGGGGCATCCTGTCTGAGGGGATATTTAATATCTTCTACCTCTCAGGCTTAACCTCAGTTTAAAGCCTCCCAGTCCCATATATAGAAGGGTGCATTAACCCTCATTTAAAAAGCCACTCTTCAAGTTCATTTTCTGTTTACATTGTCAGGCATAGCAGAAGTAATTATCAGCATCTTGTATGGAACCTAAAAGTTGTAGGCATAGGCACAGTCTATTTGAATAAATTAAACTCTCTCCTCTGCAAATCAGGCTTTGTTAATAGACTTTTAAAAAACTGGGGTCATATCCCACTGTGCTGTGCTTTTTCTTTTCTGTCAATTCATCAGTCTGAGAGGGTAAAACAAAACTAGCCAACTAGATGAGGGGGGGAGATTTGTACTAAAACTGAAAGATTCCTTTCTTTAAATAGATGAAATACTTTTAGTCTTAGAAATAAGTTTTCAACTTTACCAGCTATTTCCATCTTTTGAACCATAGTATAGGTTTTTCTTTTTTTGGTAGGTTCAAAATATACAACCAATGTGACTTTTTAATCACTCATATACATACTTGAATTAGGATGGGTATACAAACCCAGTCCTAATTCAAGGGCAGGCAACTAGATGGCACAATAGATATAATGCTGGGCCAGAAATCAGGAAGACTCTCTTCTTGAGTTCATGTTTGGTCTCAGACACTATCCATGTGACTTTAGGCTAGTCTCTTAATTCTATTTGCCTCAGTTTCCTCATCTGTAAAAAGAGCTTGAGAAGGAAATGGCAAATTATTCCAGTATCTTTGCCAAGAACACCCCAAATAGAGTCATGAACAATTAGACATGACTGAAAAGATTGAAGAATAACAAATATCAGTGAGAGAATGAATTTTGGATAGAGAGTAGGCATCAGAACCATGATGACTTGAGTTCAGAACCTGCCCTGGTACATACTATCTATGTGATCCTGGAAAAAGTCACTGAACCTTTCTATTACAGGTAACACTTTGGTACTAAATATCAGAGAAAGCATTAACCTGCACTGGTAGATTGTTTCCTAACAAGGACATCCTGCATGTCACTTAAATTGTAAGGAGAGACCTTCACCCTGTCCTCATCACAATTAAAGACCAAAGTAAATTTGCTTAGGATCTTTGAAATAACTTGTAAGTCGATCCATCTAGGTTAATCTATGATTAGTTGTAGAGCCTCACAAAGTTAAAGTATTTCTATCAAGGACAAACCATGAAAAGGAAGGAGAGTCATTAACTCTGCAATTTTAAATATTTGCTAGTCATTAAAAATCTACTATAGCAACAAGCCCCAGACTTCATGGAGCCTTGCCGAGATGGCTTCTCATATTTAGGAGAAGACTACAAACTTTCCTGAGTTCACTGCCCCTGCCTACAGAAGAGACCCAAGGAACAACACCAAATTGGACACAGATTACCCACTTAGGGTCCTTTACTGTGGAGTCTGTTCATTAACAAGAGAGTATTATAAATATATGCCTAATATTTCTAAATGTAGACAATAACAAGAGAGGAAATTTCAGAATGAGTCTTCAAAACTCTCTTTGGAAAATTCACCTAAACAAGAACCTGAAATTGGATAAGGTAAAGGAAAAGAAGAAAAAAACAAAAGAGAGGTGAAAGGGGTCAAATAAAACTAACAAAAAGAAGACAGTGCCACAAAAATTTATCATAGCCACAATTCCTAGAGCAAAGAACAAATAGATGACAAGAGTACGTGGTCTTGCAACTTTGGGGATTGACCTTAAAGAAGCATAAAGATTATTTGCTCAGAAATTCTCCTGTGGTGTCTCATTTATAGGGATGGATAAAATGATCATTCAGGGAGATTTTACAGATAACATTATTGATGTGATTCAGGAGAAGTGGCCAGAGGATGATGATGATAACATTGAGGATCTTAGAGAAGTAAAGAAATAATTTTAGAAATTTGTCTGTATTTAATGGCCCAAAGTTATAGTTGAAGCAGTCAAAAGGAGAGAGGCCTTTAATATAGATAGATAGGTATAGAGATAGAGGTGCGTGTGTGTGTGTGTGTGTGTGTGTGTGTGTGTGTGTGTCTTCCACAGTAAAACTGTAAACCACCCTTATCCTTGGCATTTCACTGTTCTATATAAGGCTGCTTATGTTTTCTTTTTGTTGGTTTCTTTTGTTTTTAAACTGGCAGAGTCCAATAAACTGGGGAAATCCATAATGCTTATGCATGAAATAGAGATTTAGTTGGATAAAAAATATTTTGGTCATATGGCACTGTCATTTATCATTTATTTTTCCCATCACATTCTAATCTTTTTGTGGGGAGCATTTTAACTCATCTGTTGTTTATTTTCTTTTTTATCTTTTTCATTGAAGAATTTTATTTATTAATTTTTAGTTTTCAACATTCATTTCCATAAGATTTTGAGTTTCAAATTTTCTCCCTTTCCCTCTCCTCCTTCCTCCCAAGAGTGCATGCAATCTGATATAGGTTCAATTATACATTCATATCAAACATATTTTCACATTAGGCATGATGTAAAGAAGAATTAGAATCAATGAGAGAAACTGTGAGGGATTGTTTGATGCCAGCTACTGCCAGATGGGAGTTGTGCCAACGTGGGACGGAAACTGGGTACCAGAAAGTAACTGGAGCTCTTGCTCCCGAGGCAGAGGAGGTGCTGGGTGGAGTTGTGGCACACTGGGATGGGATCTGGGTTCAGAGAGGTAACCAGAGCTCACGCTCCCGAGACTGGAGCGGTGCTGGATGGAGCTGTGACAGGCTGGGGAGGAAGCAGGGTACAGGGAAGTGGCCGGAGAATGCATTCCCAAGGCAAGGACTGTGCCGCTTGGAGGGGGGACGGCAGAGAGCGAGCTCTCTCTGTCTAGCCTCCTTCTTTAGGTACTACGCTGACCCCAGATGCCTCCTTCCTGTGACCAAATCTGACTTCCTGAGTCATGTATGCTCCCTAGGTGTAGCACCTACCCCAGACACCTCCCCCCGGTATCTGGACCCAACTTCCCGCGTCACGTATATTCTCCTTTGTCTATGCACTGATCCCTCACGCCTCCTTCCAAATTTCTGGGACCCACTTCCTGTGCCACGTATGCTCCCTTTGTCTGGACACTAGAGCTGGACATCCCTTTTTGATATTTGATCCTCGACGAGTCGCTATGGGCGGGCTGAGGAGGAGGGACGAAGAAGGTACTAAAAGGAGCTGCGGGGGGGGGGGGGGGGAGTCGGCTTTTGTTCCTGCTCGCGTATGTGCCTTCCTGCCTGGCCTTGCTGTGATGATTATTGAATAAAGTTCAGGTTTTTGCACCCCCAATCGGCTCGTTTCTGGTTTACCTGGGTGATCCCGAAGACGGTGAGTATGACCCTGGTTGCCTGATCAGGCTGTGAGAAAGTGCGGCACAAGAAACCACAAAAGAGAAGAATCAAAATAAAACAACAAAAGAAAAGAAACGCAAATAATATGCTTACATCTGCATTCAGATTCTATCATTCTTTCTCTGAATGTGGATAGAGTTTTCCAATGTGAGTCGTTTGGAATTGTCTTAAATCCTTGCATTTCTGAGAAAAGCTAAGTCTATCAAAGTCAGTCATCACACAGTGTGGCTGTTACTGTGCACAATGTTCTCCTGGTTCTGCTCACTTCACTCACATCAGTTCATTTAAGTCTTTCCAGATTTTTCTGAAGTCTGTCTGTTCATCATTTCTTACAGTCCAATAGTACTCCATTACATTTATATACCACAGCTTGTTCAGCCATTTCCCAATGGATGGGCATCCCCTCAATTTTCAGTTCTTGGATACCACAAAAAGAGCTGCTATAAACATTTTTGTACATGTGGGTCCTTTTCCCATTTTTACAATCTCTTTGGGATACAGACCTACCTAGAAGTGGTATTCCTGGGTCAAAGGGTATGTACAGTTTTATAGTCCTTTGGGCATAGTTCCAAATTGCTCTCCAGAATGGGTGGATCAGTTCACAACTCCACCAACAATGCATTAGTGTTTCAATTTTCACACATCTTCTCCAATATTTATCATTTTCCTGTTTTGTCATGTTACCCAATCTGATAGGTGTGATGTGGTACCTTAGAGTCATTTTGATTTGCATTTTTCTAATCCATAGCTATTTAGAACATTTTTTCATATGACTGTAGATAACTTCAATTTCTTCCTCTGAAAATTGCCTGTTTATATCATTTGACCATTTGTCAATTGGGTAATGACTTGTATTCTTATAAATTTAACTCAGTTATCTATTTATTTTAGAAATGAGGCTGTTATCAGAGACACTGGTTGTAAAAATTGTTTCCCAGTTTTCTGCTTCCCTTCTAATCTTGGTTGCATTGGCTTTGTCTGTGCAAAGGCTTTTCAATTCACTGTAATCAAAGTCATCCATTTTGAATTTCATAATGTTCTCTATCTCTTGTTTGGCTATAAATTCTTCCCTGTTCCATAGGTATGATAGGTAAACTATTCCTTGATCTTCTAGTTTGCTTATAGTGTATCTAAATCCTATACCAAATTTAATTTTACCTTTGTATAGGGTATAAAATGTTCTTCTATGCTTAGTTTCTGCCATATTATTTTCCAGTTTTCCCAACAGTTTTTGTTAAATAGTGACTTCTTATCCCAGAAGCTGGAGTCTTTGGATTTATCAAATAGTAAATTATTATAGTCATTGACGGTTGTGTCTTGCATACCTAGCATATTCCAGTGATCCATGACACTATTTTTTGGCCAATATCAAGTAGTTTTGATGATTGTTGATTTATAATAAAATTTAAATTTTGGTACAGCTAAGCCACCTTCCCTTATATTTCTTTTCATTAGTTCCCTTCATATTCTGGACCTTTTGTCCTCCTGACAAATTTTGTTAATTTTGTTTTCTATCTGTATGAAACATTTTTGGTAGTTTGATTGGTATGGCACTGAATAAGTAAATTAATTTAGGTAGAAGTGTCATTTTTATTATATTAACTCAGCCTACCCATGAGCAACTGATATTTTTCCAATTATTTAGATCTGACTTGTATGAAAAGTGTTTTGTAATTGTGTTCATATAGTTCCTAAGTTTATTTTGGCAGGTAGACTCCCAAATATTTTATAATGTCTATTTTTACTTTAAATGGAATTTCTCTTTCTATCTCTTGCTGTTGGTTTTTGTTTTTTGTTAGAAATGCTGATGATTTATGTGGGTTTATTTTATAGCCTGCAACTTTGCTAAATTTATTTATTATTACATGTAATTTTTCACTTGATTCTCTAAGATTCTCTAAGTATATCATCATATCATCTGCACAGAGTGTTAACTTTGTTTCTTCTTTGCCTATTCTAATTCCTTCAATGTCTTTTTTTCTTCTCTTATTGCTAAAGCTAACATTTCTAGTACAATATTGAATAACAGTGGTGATAATGGACATTCTTGTTTCACCCCTGATCTTATTGGAAATGCTTCTAGCTCATCCTTATTACATATAATGTTTGCTGTTGGTTTTAGATAGATATTACCTATCATTTTAAGGAAGACTCCATTTATTCCTATGCTCTCTCATGCTTATTTTTTAAATAGGAATTGTAGGAAATGCAATAGGTGTTATATTTTGTCAAAAGTTTTTTTTTTCTATATTGAGATGATCATATGATTTGTCAGTTTTATTGTTGATATGGTCAATTATGACAGTTTTTCTAATATTGAACCAGTCCTGCATTTTTGGCATAAATCCTACCTGGTCATAGTGTATCATCCTTGAGATAAATTGATGTAATCTCTTTGCTAAAATTGCATTTAAATTTTTTGCATCTATATTCATTATGGAAATTGGTCTATAATTTTCTTTCTTTGTTTTGACTCTTCCTGGTTTAGGTATCAGCACCATATCTGTATCATAAAAAGATTTTGGTAGGATTCTTTCTTCACCTTTTTTTTCTAAATAGTTTACATAGTATTAGAATTAGTTGTTCTCTAAATGTTTGGTAGAACTTGTAAATCCATCTGGCCCTGTATGTTTTTTCTTAGGGAGTTGATTGATGGCTTATTCAATTTCTTTTTCTGAAATGGGGTTATTTAAGTATTTTCTTTCCTCTTTTATTAATCTGGGTGATTTATATTTTTATAAATATTCATCCATTTCACTAAGATTGTCAAATTTATTGGCATACGGTTGAACAAAATGACTCTTAATTGTTTTTTTAATTTCCTCTTCATTGGTGATAAATTCACCCATTTCAGTTTTTGTGCTGATAATTTGGTTTTCTTCTTTCATTTTTAAAAATAAAATTAACCAAACATTTTTCAATTTTATTGTTTTACTTCATAAAACTAGCTCTTAGTTTTAAAAGAGTTTAATAACTCTCTTAATTTCAATTTTTAACCTCTCCTTTGGTTTTCAGAATTCCTAATTTGGTATTTAGTTGGGAATTTTTAATTTGTTCTTTTTTTAGCTTTTTTAATTGCGTGCCCAATTCATTAATCTCTTTTTTCTCTATTTTATTCATATCAGCATTTAGAGATATAAAACTTCCCCTAAGAGCTGCCTTTGCTGCATCCCGTAAGTTTTGGTATGTTGTCTCATTATTGTCATTCTCCTGGATGAAGGTATTGATTGTTTCTTTGATTTGTTGTTTGACCCACTCATTTTTAGGGTTAGATTATTCAATTTTCAATTAGTTTTTAGTTTATCTTTCCATGGTCCTTTATTACATATAATTTTTTATTAAATCATGATCTGAAAAGAATGCATTTAATATTTCTGCCTTTCTTCATTGGAGCTTGAAGTTTTTATGCTCTAGGAGGTGGTCAATTTTTGTGTTAAGTGCTATGTACCACTGAGGAAAAAGTGTATTCCCTTCTATCCCCATTCAATTTTCTCCACAGGTCAACCATATCCAACTTTTCTAAAATTCTATTCATCCCCTTAACTTATTTTTTAATTTATTTTGTGGTTAGTTTTATCTAGGTCTGAGAGGGGTAGCCTGAGGTCCCACACTAGTATAGTTTTGTTATCTATTTCTTCTGATAACTCCCTTAACTTTTATTTTAGGAATGTGGATGACATAACATTTGGTGGACATATGTTTAGTAATGATATTACTTCATTGTCTATGGTACCTTTTAGCAGGATGTAGTTTCCTTCCTTATCTCTTTTAATTAGATCTATTTTTACTTTTTTCATTGTCTGAGATCAGGATTGCTACCCCCGTTCATCTGTTACTATTTCAATTCACTATACAATTAAAAAATGATTTGGATTGCTTACTCCCAAAGGCTGGATCTTTTTTTCTCCCTTGTCTTCCATGTGTTATACTTCATTTGGGTAGAAGAAGGCTTTTAGATTTGTTGTAGACTTTACTATTTGGTTACCCACAAAATCCATTTCATAAATTCATTAAATGCTCATTTTGAAAATAGGTATCTGAGAGAAGTGGAAAATTCTTTTCAATGTCTACAAATAAAGCAAGAATATAAATTTTTGCAAAAAAAATTGGAAAAATATTGTACAATAAGGGAAAAATATGTCAAGGAATTTTGAAGTCAGTGGGCTGGAATTGAATTGTGGCTCTGTCATTTAATTCCTGTGTGACCTACAAGGAGTTACTTAAGTTCTCTGGAACTCTGTTAATTCTGTAATGGAGCATCTGGGGTATCCCTCTCTCATACACTGAGCACCAGAATAGTTGCCCAAGTTTCAATGTACAGTGGACCCAAACATGTAGATTCTGAGCCTTTCCACCTTTAATCTAATAGAGAAGACTTCAATGCAAAGGAATTAAATTAAATTATATAGAAAGATTTGCAATACATCGCTTTGTCCCCTCTTATCATATCACGTCCCTAAATATTGGTTAGTCTCTCCTACATTTGTAGGAGACCACTTCATTAATGGTAGTAGTAATGAAAAATAAGGATCATGAATAAGGAATGTGTTTTAAGTGGCAACTCAAACCTGCCAATCTATATGGTCATCAATGATTTATGATGATGTCATCATACTTCTCATACTGGGCCTGAAACTCTTCTGGGTTCTTCTGGCAACCCCCGGTCCCAAGGTTATGACTGACCCTTTATTCCCTTTGTTCTTGTTGTAACTACTATGCAGGCAGTCTCTTCTGAGCATTACTTCTTCCTTCTTTCTTTTTGGATCATAACTTCAGGGTTACCCAAAGCATCTCAACTTTACTGATTAACGTATAATGGCTAGAACCTCACCTTGATAAGGGCAAGCAAACATATTTTTAGTCATAGCCTCATGATGATTTAATAAAAGCTTGACAGAGTGTTTTCAGATAAATATTGAGTCTAATTCGCAAAATGGTTGAGGGTAATGCCAAGACAGTAAAGTCACAATTATAGTACCCATGACAAATCAAGAGAAAGACAGGTAAAGAAAAGGGGGCCAAAAGAATTGTCACATTATGCTTGGTCACATAAATTTGGGGACAAAGTTCTGTAGCTTCCCTTGTCCTTTTAACCAGCTGCACATATCAGAGGACTAACAGCATAACCCTACACTAATCTGCCCCACAATCTTTAAGTTCTTACTTAGTGAAAATTATAAAGTAGATTCTTGTGATTTCATACACATCCTTCCCTTTATTTTCCATAGAAGACCTGCCTAATAAACTGGAATCCAATTCAATGCAATTCAAACCAATAAGCATTGCTACATATCTACTATATATAAGGTACTTTGCTAGGTAGTATTAGAGTTAAAAAGGGAAAACCAAATGGATCCTGCTCTCAAGATGTTTTTATTTTATTGGAAACAATAAAAATTATGCATAGAAAATTAAATAGAGCACATGTACAAAATAATTTTCCCAGAGAGTATGACACTTGTATTGAGCTCTAAAGGAGGCTACATGGAGGTCAAAAGGGAAGTACATTGCAAGTCTAGCCCCTGCATTGGCGGGGGGGCACTTTTCATAGGCACGGAGATAGGTAATGAGATGTATAGGGAACAAGTAGGCCAAGTCTGGCACTCTATCCACTCTGCCACCTATCTAATTAAAGAAGAGTAACAAAGTAATATGAAATAAGTAAGAGAAGGTAGTTTGGAGGAAAACTTTAAAAGCCCAGCAGAAGAAATTGCATTTTATCCTAGTCAAATAGGAGGGACAATGGATAGAGCAGTGGATCTGAAGTCAAGAAGACAAGTACAAATACAGTCTCAGACACTGTGTGACCTTAAGTGAGTCACTTAAACATTTACTTGCCTCATTTTCCTCGTCTGTAAAATAGGGATAATAACATCATCTACCTCCCAAGTTTCTTGTGAAGATCAAATGAGTTAATATTTGCAAAGCATTTGGAAACTGTAATTCTCTCTGTATATGTTAACTTATTATTGCTCTGCAGGTGAATGGGAACCATTAGAGTAACTTGAATAGAGAAAGAATATAATTAGGCTTATGTTTTAGGAATAATAAGTTTTCCATTGTGTGGAGGATGCTTACAGTGGGGGAAAACCAGGAGCAGGGAGATCATTGAGAAGGCTATTGTTATAGTCCAGAAATACTTTCTTTGGTTCACTTAATTATGATATCTATAGTGTAACAAGAAATCTATAACATTATAGGCTATTCATCCATAGCAGTATGGTATGGTGAATTGAACACTCAACCTTCAGGTTAAATTGGGTTCCCATCTTATCTCAAACACCTCAAATTGTCTGACCTCAGACATGTTGCTTAATTTCCCTGAGTCACAGGTTCCTCAACTATTCAATGGGATAAAATACGCATAGCTTAACCTAACCAGGTTATTATGAGATTCAGGTGAGATGGAATATGAGGTTTATATGCATGGAGAAACACTGCATATTCATGTTTATATTTATACACACACAAACACACACACACAAACACACACATATTATATATATATATATATGTATATACACACATCATCTACATGCATATGTAGGCACCTATACACACATGATTATAGGTTCTTGTGTATGCATATATGTTTATATAAGAACATACACACAAATATATATATGTGTGTATGTATATATGTGTGTATATATGTATATCTATCTATCTATCTATCTATCTATCTATCTATCTATCTATCTATCTATCTATCTATCTATCTATCTATGTATCTATCTCCACATAGAGATAAGACAAAATATAGAGTCAGAAGTGAAGACCAGGGAGGAATAGAGATGTGGCTGGCTTGCATCTTTCCTTCAAATTGAGAAGAACCACTTCATCAGTGGGAAAGGCTCAAAGGATTGCCACATTCCTGATAAGTCCTCATTGATAGGAGTCAAAATTGGGATAGCTGCTCCAGCATATGGGCAATATAAATACACATAAATAGATAGAGATGCACAGCAGACAGACATTCAAACACATACAGATCCATAGAAAAATACCATCAACATTTGCAGAGACCAAAAGTGTGATGGAAAAATGAACAGTGAGTATAAGTAGGTTTTAGTATATTAGGACATTATTTCACATATAAGATGCATAAAAAAAGGGCTATAATATATATTTTCAAAGAAATATATGGTCAGGGAATGATGTAACTGTTCATGTGGCAATACTTAGAAAAGATGAATATTGTAAGGTAACCACCAAATGTTAAAAGACTTAGATGAAAAATTCTAGCATATTGAATAAGTCTTTGGAAGATTTATGGAAGGATATGAACAACATATAAAACAGGTTGAGAAAGTATTAATGATTTGTTATCTTCTTGGGTAAATTTAGTGCTGATGTTGAAAATCAGAGCAGCATCACCATGTCAAGCTAGTAATATGAGAGGAGTATCATGGTTCCCAGGAAAACAAACAAAAATAATTACTACTTTAAATCTACTGGTGACACAAATTTAAAAAGAAGTAAGGGATTTTATTATAGGAAGGGGAAAGGCTCCAACATTACCTCATTAAAGGTAACTGGGCACCTAAAGCCAGTGCCTAGGCCTGCACCGTAACAGAATAATCCTTTTATACATCCCTAATTGGCTCACTATCCCACTAACCACAGAGGCTCTTCAAAATCTTCTCATTGTGGGGTAGCTGGGTGGCACAGTGGATAGAGCACCAGCCCTGGATTCAGGAGGACCTGGGTTCAAATCCAGCCTCAGACACATAACACTTATTAGCTGTATGACCCTGGGAAAGTCACTTAACCCCATTGCCTAGGCAAAAAGAAAAAAATGTCAAGATCTTTTCATTGTCCCTCCATCCTCCCATAGTTCCTCTTCCTCATTCTCTCAAAAAGATCTTTGTCCCATATTTTACTGAACAAAAATTAGGTTATCAGCCTTTATTCCCTTTTTCCCTTTTCTCCTTATCTCCCATCACTCAGATGCATCCCATACTATTGTTACATTCACCCCTGTCTCATATGAAGAGAAGGTCCTTCTTGCAAAGTCAATCTCCTTCCTCTACATACACAAGTGATCCCATTCCACACCCTCTTCTCTAGCAGATTGCCCCTTCTATAATCCCCATTTTATCCCTTTTCAATCTCTCCCTCTGTCGTGTATCCTTCCCTACTGCCTACATATATGACTATGTTCTCTTCTTATTCAAAAAATCCTCACTTGATTCATTTTTCCAACTAACTACCCCGTATCTCTCCTTCCCCTTGTTGCTAAAGTATTTAAGGCCATCTACAATTGATGCTTTCACTTCCTTTCCTCTCACTCTCTTCTTTGCTCTACATTTGACTTGTAACCTCGTCATTCAACTGAAACTATTCTCTTCAATTTTACCAATGATTTTTAATTCCCAAATCTAATGGCATTTTCTCAATACTCATCCTTTTTAACTCTAAAATCTGTAACTCTCTTGATCACTCTTTTCTCCTTAATACTATCCTCTATCTAGGTTTTCATGACACCACTCTCTCCTGGTTCTCCCAACTGCCCATCTCACCACTTCTTTGTGTTCTTTCTTGAATCTTCAATCAGGTCATACCTACTAATTATGGGTGTGGATATGGGTATCCCATAGGGCTCTATCCCATGTCCCCTTCTCTTCTCCCTTTATCCCTCTATATTATTTTTCTTGCTGATTACATTAGGTACCATGGATTCAATTATCATCTCTATACTGATGATTCTCAAATGTACTTTACTAGACCTATCTAAATACTTTTTCAGTCCTCTGCTAAATTCCATTTTCAGATTTTCAGTTGCCTATTGAACAACTCAAACTAGATGTCCTATAGAAGTCTTAAATTTCTTTCCTACCGTGAAACCTTCCCCATTTCATAATGTTTCCTGCTAGTCTCAAGGTTACCACAGTATTTCCAGTGGCCTACATATGTCATCCTCACTCTTCCTCAGTCCCAAGAACCAATCTTTTGTTTAGTCCTTTCAAATTTATTTTTGTAACATACCTTTCATCTATTCTCTCCTCTCCTCTGACAACTCCATCCCACTAGGGTTAAGTCCCTTATCATCTTAAGCTTGGACTATTACAATAGACTGTTGATTGGATTACTTGCTAAAAGTCCTCAGTCTTTCTTCAACTCAGCTAGCAAAGTGATCTTCTTAAAGTGCAGGACTTGGTTACTTGCTGTCTAATCAATTAATTCCAGCAACTTCTTATCACCTCTAATATTAGATGCAAAATCATATGTAGTAATGAAACATCATCCTATCCTGACACTCTGCTTTTCTAGTATTATATTTTACTTGACCTCCTGTAATCTATAATTCCTTGTTAAGTGGGGAAGACAAAGGAAGGGAGCAAGCATTTATTAAATGACTTCAATGTGCCCCAGGTGTTGTGTTAAGTGCTTTAGTAATACTGTTTTATTTAATCCTAACAACAACTCTGGGGGATATTTACTATTATTATCTTCACTTTTCAGTTAAAGAAGTGGAGGCAGAGCATAAGGGACTTATCCAAGGTTTTACAGCTGCTCTGAGACAAGATTTGAATTCAGGTCTTTCTGAGTGCAAGCCTAACTTTCTATCCACTATTCTGCCAAGCTAATTGACACTTCCAATGCAACTGGTCTTGATGTTCCCAGCTCATCCCAACTTCTGGTATTTTTACTGGCTGTCCCCTATTCTGAGAATTCTCTTCCTCCTCATTTCCATATCTTAATTTCTCTGACTTCCTGCAGGTCTCAGCTAAATCTCACCTTCTACCATGAAGTCTTTCCTGATCCACCTTGATACTACTGCCTACCCTCTGTTGGTTATCTCCAATTTATTCTACACATAGCTTTTTTGTACATAATCAATTGCATGTTGCCTCCACCATTAAAGTGTGAGATCCTTTTTTGCATACCTAGCACTTAGCACACTGTCTTGCATACAACAGATACTTAATAAAAGCTTATTGACTGACTAGTGCAGTAATAACCTACATAGCCTTAGCCATATGTTTAGTGGATAACAAAGTACTGAAGATCTGATATCCTTAAGTATATCTCATTGCCTATACAACTCATAGTTTGTTTTTTAATTAACATATACACAGTCAATTCCCATTATGTTGAACTTTAGGGTCTGTTATATTGTAGTTATTCTACTAATTTTCCCAAGAGTCATCTTCCTGTTAACTGAGGCTTGTTTCCTTGGTTTCAGGTTGTTTATTTATTATTCCCCCCCAACCCTGTCCTTCTAGCCACTTCTACCACCTAAGTGGCAATATGAACACTAGTCAAGGACTATTGCTGCTCATTATTTTGGATCCCATATGGCATAAGTAGAAACACAGACACAGATTGCCAATGACTAACCTATATGTCTAATATGTTCTGTACTAGAGTTGCAATATAAATAGTGAAATTCATTTTTGGGTTCCAAATAAAAAGACTGGGGTGTTTTTTTTTTATTTTGTTTTGTTTTTTAAACAGAAGTTTTTCAGGCTTTGGTCTTGCATGTGGCTTTGTAAACTGATAAAATGTTATATAAGACATGCCCTGAAATAATTTGTTTACATCATTTATCAAATTAAATAAAATGCCAGTTTCCTCAGAGGATAAGTTTTTTTTTTTGATCAACACAATGATTTATCATTCTTTTTAGCAATTATTTTTCCCTTGCTATTATTTTAAGCTACAAAATCTATTGCCTTTGAAGGGATTTCTGTATTTCTATTAGACTTACGTCTATACTAAGGCAAAGAGCTAGCCAGGAGGAACAGGAAAAAATGTCTGATTATATTGATCTTTTTATAAAATGGGTTTGACTAGCTGGTGAGAATGAGTTCTATTATTAGCTCTGTAGAAGTTCATTTATTTTTTAAGGCTGTTATCCCCCTTAGTCAAATACTGCTTCCTGTGTTCAAGCTCTAGGTATCTGAAAGTTGTCATATTTCTAAAGCATACTCTTTCCTCCTTTAAGTGATCAGGATCATTGGCTAAAATAACTGAATGCTTTAATTTAGAGCTACTCATCTCCTTCATTGTTTTTTTTTTCTATCTTGAATTTATCATTTCATATGAAGCAAGAAACCATATGAGCTTGTTACATCCAGGACTTATATTTCTTATAGGATTTTCACAATAACTCAAATTATATAGAGCAAAAAGGTAGAAATCAGGAGACCTAAGTCCTTGGTTGAATACTTATTGATTTGTGTAATAAAGGAAGAAGGTCTGTCCATCTTCTTTTGCTCTTTTACAAATTATCTAAAGCCATATCCAAGAACATTTTTAGTCTATCCACAATCATTACAGAATTCTCTAATATTTCAAACTGTTACCCTCCAAGCTTCTCTGCCATTTAAAAAGACAGCAACAGTAATTATTGCCTCATTAAGGCAGGCTTTTGAAGCAGGTGTTACACATTTTATTTTTGCTACTAAAAATACTGAACTTTAAACCACTGACTTGTTTCTTATTGCCGCATAGCTAGACTAGTTGTAAAAATTATTTGGATGATACCAGACTTATAAATCTTGAAATATATTTATTCAGAATATAGAAAATCTTTAGTCTTTTCATTTCACCCTTTATATTTTCCTTAATTTTATTCAAATGAGATAATGTATATAAAGCATATATCATTATTATTTGATTTTAATGTGCATTTTAATCCAGTTCTTAACATCATGTTTTACATTTTGCTACTTCACATATTTCCAAAAAAAAAAAAAACTATAACCCATCATAAACAAGAAATTCCTGTCTCCTGGAAATCTACAAAATGCTCTCAATATCTCAACATCAAAATGTGAATCAGAATGTTTTTGTCTTGGACAATATGCTCTTTTGGTAAGATATTAGATCATCAAAGAATAATTTTTTTTTTCTGTTTATCTCCCCCCCGCTTCTATTCAGGCTCATCCTAAGCCTTTAGTTGACCCAGAAAATGAAATTCTGGTTCCCCCAACAATTTGGAAGAGAAATGGAATGTCTTTCTTCCTCTGCTGCTATTAAGGAATGTTATTAGTGCCAAAAGAATAACAAAGTAGAATGTAGTCTATTGTTTTATAAAACTAATTTCATACTGGTAGAATATTTTTTATTCATACATGCAAAATACAGAATATGGTTACTGAACTCACAAAATTCCATTTATAGAATGGTTCTTAACCTAAGTTCCATGGTCCAACAAGTGATTCATATATAGTTTTCAGAGAGTTTGTGATTGGGTGGTAAAAATGTCTTTTATTAAAATATTTTTATTACATTAAAATTTATAACTGAAATTCCCTTCAGTTATTATTATTTTAAAGTATCCATATGTTTCACTACATAATCAAAAAGATCCATCACACACACATATACACGCAAAGAATGTTTATTGAATGTCACTAATATCATTTCACCATAAATATAAAAGGGATACTTTCATTGAAGCAATCAACATATTCAGTGTCTGCTATGTGAAAAATACTCCTCTTATAATCAGATGATATATAAAAAAAATTAAACCTTGGTTTCATGGATCTTAGAATCTTATCTAAGAAATTGAACCTTTAAGTTTGGTTTTAGTCATATTTTGTTGGTGGTATTATTCAGCTGTCTATGGGCAGATGTAGATTTGGAATTTCAGCAACTCATGAGGATTTAAGAATTTGAACACATCTGCATAACAGGCATAGTCAAAAATATAAGAGTAGACTAATACTCCTCAGGCAACAGAGAAAATGCCTGTGATGGAGAATAGAGTTTTAAGAGGAAATGAAGTAAAGTAACTATTAGAGTCTGGCCTAGTGACTTACACATACCAAATACTGCTTGCTTAGTGAATTGAATTAAGAAGTCATTGATGACTTCCAATAGTGAAGTTTAAGAAGGAAGACAAATTGTTGTTTACTGTTTACTATATGGAACATGCTGTTCAGTTTAAGTTTCCTTCTTTCCTCCCATTATTTTCCTTCTTCCACTCTTTTATGAAAGTGCTGCTAACAGGCGAGCAAAAGGAACTGAAGTGGTAAAAATAAAATACACCTCAAATGTTACCTAGGTATAGATTATGCTCCATTTAAATCTAGGGGAAAATGAGCTAGACAATTTTCAAGTACTATCTTTTTCTTATAAAATTATACTTTCAAACAAGATAATTATCATATAGAGAGACTAATAGACTATGAAGGCATGTACAAGACAAATATATATTGTACTATCCTTTTTATCTGTTTCCCCTTTGAATATTGAAATAATTGCAATAGAAATAATTTGTTAGTCAAAAAAAAAAAGAATTATGAACTCACTTCAAACTAAAACATCAATGTAGTACACTCTTTGATTTCTTCTATTAGCTGAAAGTTTTTTTTTAATGGTCATTTAAATAATACATGTCACCCAGTCCCAGTATATTTCAGGCATTTCCTCTTCTACTCTCATGGTTGTTTTATTCTATTAATATTTATTAGTTGAAGAAAATTCATTTGAAATCAGTGGACTTCATTTCAAGAAAATCAATTATAAATATTTTATTTCCCCTACATGAAAACACGGTATCAGAGAGTAAAAAATTGCAAATGCATGAATTATTTTGTGATGAAAAAGGTTTCATGTATCTGAAAGTAGTCAGTAGTGAAATCAATTTGAGTATTAATTTTACATGTGGTACATTGTATGCTGTGTAGTAAAATTAGAAAAAATCAAGACAAATCTCATCTGAAATTGCATAGAAGACAAGGGATTTCTATTGGATACTAGAATATTAGGCTTATGTGTTTATATCTACTTCTTCTGAAAGAAATTTTCCTTATGGCACTTTATTTGTTTATAGGAAATAAAGGAGAAACACTGATTCACATTTGAAGGCAATTAAAATTCTTTTTTTTTCCTCTTAATTTTAGGCAAATGAGTTTAGAGATAGCTGCAATCTGTGAGCTTTGAAAGATCAGGTAAGTAAGTTATACGGAGTCTGGGAACTAAGACCATACAGGAATTTATCAAAAACAAACAAAATATAGATAAAGTCCTTAGTGAATTGCTTGGCCTAGTACTAAAGTAGCATACATTGTGATTCATCAGCTCATTGGTCATGCCACATTTGTAAGTGAATTTGGTCTACCAAACACTACTTACAAACTTTTAAGTCTGAACCTACTCTCCTCAAGGACAGAGATCATGTTAAAGAGTGTGCTTCAAAGTGTTTCTGGGAAAAGGTTTCTATCTGAGGTAAATACTACTTTGTAAATTCTAATCACTGTTAACCGGTTAGAGGAAATTTTTTAAAAGAGGGGGAATTGAGGTGCTAATCACTAATGTCTCTCAGTTGTGGGACTTCACTGGAATGGAGGTTGTATTAGCTAAAATTATAGAAGACATAATTGACTCCTCAAGTTTACCCCAAGAACATACTCTGAGAGAATAAGGGAAGAGATTTTGCTAGAAAATTTAAAGTTATATGGACATGAGCTCTGTAATGCTTTTTCACAAGGGAACCAGGCAATGGAGCAGCACAACAACTAGACAATCAGGAAGACTTCTGAAGCCCAGGGCTGCTTGACATACCAGTGATCCTTTGAGAGTTAACATTAGCTGAACTTAGAGATGTCTGCACCTGCTGAAACAAGTCTTGACCAGCTCAGAGAGAGCAGCAGATATTTTGGTTCCTAATTTATCTAAAGACCAGCATTTGGTTTCAGTCTTATCTAAAGAGCAGCAAACATCCTACTTTTTGATTAGTTGTGTTTGCAGATGTTTTCTCTCTGAACTCCTGTCCACATGAACTATTTTATTTTTCCCTTATCCCCCGCTTAGCCAAGGATACCTCAAATAGTCATAAATACCTCAAATATTTATGAAAACTTCACCCTTTTCCCACTCCCCTTGATTGATGTTTGTCCTTCATTCTCAAAGAAGACCAATGATGGTGAATGTCTTAACTTGCAAGGAAATTGAATTTAAGAGAGGTAGGGCTATGCAAAGTCACCAGCCTCACTGTCTCCTCCAGAACCATCTGGGTCCAGGGGCAAGATCAGGATGACAGGAGATGGCCCCAGATGTAGTGGGAGATCTTGGTCTTTTTAAACTAAGTGAGACTTTTCCCAGTTCTCACTTTGTCTGAGGCAAAGACCAGTTATTAAAGCTAGGTAAGAAATGAGGCCAAAAAAGTGTCCTCTTTCACCTAGTCAAAAAAAAAAAAATGTGAATCTCCCCACTCCTCTTAAAGCAGCTGAGAATATTGTCTCACTGCTCCAGCTTGCAAGCTTCTTCTCAGTCAATAGAGGTAGTCATAATCTTTGTAAATCGTGATTAGACTGTGGTTCATTCCAGGCTCCCCTTTCTAGGCCTGAGGTTTCTTCTATTTTAGCAGTTCACAAGGGTATTTATTTTATCAGAAACCTGAATTAATTTTAAAAACAGACTTAATATCTCATTGATATAAGGATTTTTCTGCCAATTAAGATTTATCCCAGTGTTTCAATTCAATCTTGGAGAGTTGACTTGGGTAAATTAAGAGGATAATAAATTTTCCCAGAATCACAGAGCAGAATTTGAACTCAGCTGTATGTATTTGTATATAAAATAGTAATTTTAAGAATCAATTTTTGAGGCATACAGTTTAAGTTATTTTAAAAAGATATTTCAAATTTAATGTGAATTCCAATAGTATTCAAAAGATATTTATCTTGTTCCAAGCTTCCTTCATTATTCTTCTTTGTATTTTTAAATGACTAATTGATATATATTTTTTCTTTTGTTCTAATCACTATGACTTCTTCTTTACCTCTTTCCCTTTAGGGATCTAACCCAAAAAAGTAAAAAAAAAAAAATAAAGCTCCCCTTAGTGAAAAATAAATATAAATAAACACAGAACAAATGTAAATATCAACCATGTCTGAAAATACATGTCTCATTTGGTACCTCTTGTCCATCATTTCTCTATGAAGATATAAGAAACATGAATCATCATCAAACTTCTGGAGTCTTTATTTGTTACTGAGTTGATCATGTCTCTTAAATCTACTACAATTTTCCTTTGTGATGTAATCATTGTATAAATTGATCTTCTCATTCTGCTGACTTCACTTTGCATCAGTTCATAAAAATTTCTCCCAGTTTTCTCTGAATTCAACATAATATACCAAAAATTCATTAACCATAATTTTTGAGCTTCTTTGCTACAATGACAAAACAACTATTCCGCTATAACATTTTTGTAAACACAGTTTCAGGTCCTTTCATTCTTTGATCTCTTTGGATATGTCTAACACTGATATTTCCTAGGATATAGTTTCAAATTACTTTGCAGGATATTTGGCACAACTCACAATTCTGCCTGTAGTGCTTTAGTATGTCCAACAACCTTGTTATGCTTAACAACAACAATCAATAGTGAGAAGGCTGAACTCTAATCTACAATATGTTTATTTAGCAGCCCTCCTTCAACTCCTCCCTCTGACTAAAAGGATGTTATAATCTAATTTATGGGCATGTTCTCTGAGATCCAGTCTTCAATTTCCTTGATCCTGCTAGAAGCTTTGCCAACACACCCTACTTGTACCCCAACCATTACCCCACCTTTGGCCATAAGCAGCTTACCTGAACTGTACCTACAAGTAAAAGGAGGGATATTGGGAAAACTTTGGATGATACAACAGCACAAGATATAAATAAAATTTATTTAAATATTAAAAGTTATTGAAACCATCCTTAAGACTTGATTGAATTAAGGAGATTAAAAGTTCAGGCTTTAGACATCACTTCTTGGTTTACTGAATACAAAACAGCCATGAGGAGCTCCAGGTGTACATTAATGCTTGGCTAGCAGAGCAAGAAAGTGATGACTCAGAAGCAGGGGAGCTTTACTCAGTTGAATTAACTTGGGATGTCCTCAAGGCATAATCTTGTTAAACACCATTCTTTTATAATAACTATGTAAATTGTCATTTCTTTACTGTTGACTGATTCAGAACTGTCTCATTTCTTCTCCAAACTCAACATTATATATCATGCTACCAGGTTACTGCCCTGCATCAAGTACAGCTCAGAACATTTCCAATAATTGCAGCTCATTCTGGATTGTATCCCACTTTGTTCAGAACATCAATTGGTTTCAAAGAATATTTTCAGGAGCTCATGTTGGTTTTCCTGGAATAGTTCAACTCTCAATTCCCACTAGTTCTGGACCCTTTTCTAAAATTCCAGCTGTCTTCCCTAGATTACTTCTTTGCTGTTTGATACAGTTTGAGCTAGATTCCCTTTTGTAAGCCCTGCCCCAGACTTCTAGGTTTGGCTATGTGTGTGTGTATGTGTGTGTGTGTGTGTGTGTGTGTGTGTGTGTGTGTGTGTGTGCATGTGGCTCATGTGTGAAGTTCTAGACTAGATGGAAGAGCTTATTTCAGATTGTTTCCAGTTTTCTTCATCATAGCTCTTCAGGGTCATTTGGGAAAACTAGCCCCTTCTATTATGATTCACATTATCACCTTAATTGAAAATTACTTTAATTCTTAACCTTTTAGCACTGATAGGTCTTTTGGAGACTATATTTGGAGTTTTCCACTTAAATTTCTCAGAAAAAAGTCCTTGAGTCAAACATCTCTAATGAGGGCCTGACATTTCTTCTCTGTCTGTCTGTCTCTCTCTCTCTCTCTCACACACACACACACACACACACCCCTAAGAGAAATAAAAGATCAAAAGCCATTGTCTAGCAGATAAGTGGTCAAATAAAATTAGCTAACAGAATTTCCAATACTAATAATCATAGGGCAAAACAATAGTTGCTCCACACCGCCAATAACAAGAGAAATATGAATCATAACAACTAATATTTTACTTAACCCATATCAAATTGGCAAAGATGACTAAAGATGAAAATGGTAGTCAATGATAGAGGTATTATGAAAAGTCATGTATATTAATATACTCTGGTTATTGGAATTATGAGTTGATCCATCTATTCCAGAAAGTAATTTAGAATTATAAAAATAATTTCATAATTATTCTAATTATTTCCAAAATGACTAAAATATTCCTACTCTTTGACCTCAATACTAGACCTATATTCAATGGGTAAATGATAGAGATAAATAGATGGATAGATAGATAGATAGATAGATAGATAGATAGATAGATAGATAGATAGACAGATAGATGGTTCTCTCTTCACAAAAGTGGTAGACTGTGGATATGGACTATTACATATCCTATCAGACTTGATGGACATGCTTTGTTTAACTGATTTTTTTTTCCTTTTTCCTTTTTATTCTTTATTATAAGCATTATGGGGAGGGAATGAAAGGCGATATATTAAGAAATGCAAGATATTGACAAATACAAGCAAAATATATGAAATAATGATAGTGCCTTTTCTTTCTTATTTATTTACTTCTCCTGTATAGCTTGTTTATATATATATATATATATATATATCTTTATTATTGTCTCCCAATTATATTTATAGTCTCATGAGGGCAAAATCTGTCTTTTGTCTCTTTTTTGTATTCCCAGATCTTAGCACAATGTCTGGCAAATAATAACTGCTCAATAAATGTTTATTACCTATCTCAATTAACAATAAAACTGAAGAAGCTGAAATACTAAGACATTTGAAGTATTTTCCACAACTTAAATGCTTATTTTTTCTTAGGGTCATATATGTGAACCTTTATGAGTACTTTAACTATTAAAGTTGTCTAGTCATAAATCATACAAGAGATTCTGCCTTCTGGTGTAAACTGATCTGTAATTTTCTATAACTGTTGTATAATACTTTTTTGTGGAAGTTAAAAGTTTAAAAAAGTTTGCAGAAAAAGACTAATTCATTTTGCTGGTCATATTTCGCAATAACTTACATTTAAATTATTATTTAGTTTACAAGGTAATTTACTTACATTATTTGATTTAAACCTTAGAACTATCTTTCAACATCAGTAGCACAAATTGTTTGTTCTATTTTGCAGATGAGAAAACTGACTTACTCAAGGCCCTATAGCTTTTACATAGCAAGGTCAGGACTTGACAAATTCAGAGTACTTAGGCTTGTAATACACGATGTTATGTACCACTCAGCTGTATAGTACAGTTAAGAACAATGAACTAGGAAAGTTTTTAGTGAGGTCATAGTAAAGCTATTTACCTAGAAAATTGTATGATATCAAACTATAAAAAATTTGGTAAAGTATGAAAAAATATTTGAATCAGAAATCATAAAGTTGGATGTTTTCTTTCAGTTGCTTTTTCCTCTATTTCTGGACAACAAAATTGAATGTATTTCTCAGGTTCACTCTGGGAACAGAAAATAACATATTCATTCAACCAACTGTTTCCACCTATGGCCTCATGCATTTTACTTGGTTGGCTCAAAGTCCTTGTTGATTCAAAGGAAGGTCATAGTCAAATAGTATCCTTTTTGAGCCTCCCATTATTTATTTATTTTTTTGTTTTGTTTTGTTTAGGCTTCACTATGAGAAGTGCTACTAAGGTATTATTTTTCCCCTTTGTGATTTCACTTGCTGAAAAGAAAAGCTGTCTGGAACTTCTTTTCTAGTTCCTTGCTTTTGAAGGACAGATAAAAGCAAATTGTATTTTATCCCATTAGTGACTTTAGAAAACTACATCAGAGCAAAACAGATCTCTTATCTCACTCAGTGCAAACAGATGACTATTTAAAGGCCAAAATCTCTAATAAACCTAAAAAAAAACCACTTAAGTCATCTTCAAGGGACCACTTTGGCAAATGAGAACAACACAAATAGATTTTTAGGGCCATGTTCTGATCTATAAAATCATTTTTTCCCCACATGAAAAGCAGTCAGTGTACTGTGGTGTCCTGTATCATTTGAATGAAGGAGCAAAGGTTCTGTGAGGTTGGTGAAGCTATTATCACAGCCTAGAGAAGTAGGACCATATGACTAGAGTAGATGCAAAATACAGATATCTAACCATCTACTTTTTTTCCAAATAACTCTCTCTTAAAATAACTTTGATATAGTTAGATGAAGAACTGATTGTGAAAGGAACTTTTGATCAACTCTTACTTGGTTGAATTTTAAAGATAAAATCATAAAATAGCTTTTTTTTTAAAAAGATTTCCTTGTTTATTTAAAATATCTTTCAAAATACATGCTTGTTGACAGCTGTCATAGTGCATTTATACATGTTTATTTTCCAAAACATGCACCTTTTTTCTTTTTACCAATATTCAAAAAAAAGCTTTGTTTTGTTTTTTTTTTTTGTTTTGTGTTTTTTTTTGTTTGTTTGTTTGTTTTTATCAAGCTCTGTGGTTCATTCTACCCAGAGGTTAGTAGGTCTTTGTTTGTTTGCTTGCTTTTTAAACTTGAGGCTTTTTTGTTTTTGATGTAAATGAATTTTAGATTGGGCACATGTAAGGATTCATTGAATGAACTAGAGCTATGTGTTTTATATTTAGCTTGGAAAAGAGAAGACCTAGGAAGGATATGATAGTTTTCTGGTGTTGCTATCTGACACTGACTTATAGAATACAACTGCATAAACTGAAGAACTAAAAATTAGTATCACACACATGTGTGAGCAATCTAAAAAATTTTAAAAAAAGGTACTGAAAAGAAAAATAGTCAAAGAAATTTCAAGAAGGGAAGAAAAGTTGAATTGATTGTTCAAACTGTAAGAATGAGGACTGACAGGTGGACAGCCAGAGTGTTACACTGGTTCACTTGCAGGCCAAAGATAAATCCAGAAAATTTTATAGAAGCTTTGGTGGAACTCATGAGGTGAATTTTGAAAGGATATGGATTAGAGTCACAAAGGATGGGCAGGCTTTAATGGCTTGTGATTTTCATTGTTGAAAGGAAGTCCTGAATCAGTGAGATTACAGATCTATCAGGAAAAAAAGTGAATACAATAGCTTCAAGTGCTTCATTCTGTCATCGGCAGTAATGATCAGATTTATTGTGATTGGACCAAATGAGCAGAAGTATGAGTCATATGTAGAAATAGCCAAGAGACAAATTATTACTTGATATAAGGGAACACATTCTAATAAGTAGAGCTGTCCAAAAATGAAATGATGAGCCTCAGGAGGAAATGAATTCTCACCTAACTGGAGATCTTCAACAAGAACTTGGATGATTATTTGCTTACATGAATGTGGCTTAAAATATTTATTTTTATATGAGAAAATTAGGAGATAGTTGCAAACTTTGAAATTAAGAATTTATGAAAACATTTCTACATTTAGAGAAAATACTGCAAGAAAATCACTACAAATCAAAATTAATGCACTATATGAGTAAAGAAATAAGGGAAAAAAAGCTAAAAAAATCTTCAAATTTTTCCATTATGATTAAAACTAATCAGATCCTTAATGTAGAAGAAATATGTTAAATAAGTGAAGCTCTATCATTCAGTCTTGTGAAGAAATGTTAAACTTCTATGATTCTAGAGTAGTTTTTTGACTTCTATGGTCTTTTTTAAAAATAATATTATATCAATGTATTTTCTTTTTAAAAAATCATCACTATTTCTCCTACTGTTTCTTTTCAATCCCTTCCCAGAGAGTCATTCCACATAATATGAGACAAAAGAGGAAAAGTAAATGATCTATTCATGAAAAAAATGTCTAAAAATGAACATGTGCAACATACTATATTCACTGATCCCCAAACTCTACAAAGGGCTAGATGTGGATAAATCTTCTCATGTCTCCTTTGAAGCCTTACTTCTTTCTGGAGTCCCTGAAATAGTATTTGCTCTGTTTAATTCACTCTGTTTCAGTTATTGTAGATCTTCTCATGCTTCTCTGTATTTGTCATATTTATTACTTCTTACAGAACAATAATATTCTATTACTTAGAGGCCTGTGCTAGTTAATATTTAATAACTGGACCTCTGAGAAAATTAAATGTATTCATGAATTACTTTTAAGTTTATTCTACATTATTAACATTTGTTTCATCAGTTTCCACACCAAGACAATCAGCAAAACCATAAGTCAAACCCTGAGTTATAGCTTTTGCCAAATTCTGAGGTGTAAATGCTCACAGTCAAAATTTAACAATTTGTTCTCCTGAACTAATTTGAGCTAACATTAACAAACATCTGATTATACTCATGTTCCACAATTTTTTAGCCATTCCCCAATCTGTTGGCATTGATTTTGGTTTTAATTCAGTTCTATGCCAAAAAAAATGTTGTTTTAGTATTATATTGTGTTGTATATAAGGACTTTATTCTTATCCATATCCTCCTGGTATATAAGCCTAATAGTGGAGTCACTGAGTCAAAGTAAATGGGTATTAGTAATTTTACTTGAATAATTCCAAATTATTTTTTCCTGAAATCCTTATATTTATTTATAGCTCCTTCAACATGATAGTATGCCTATCTTCCCAAAACTCCTCCAGTCTTGGCTATTTCCATCTTTGTCAACTTTCTAGGTGTGAGATCAAATAACAAGTTTATATTGATATACATTTCTCTATGATTTTCAATAGGTTAATTTTTTAAAGAAAGGTCTGTGCATATCCTTCAACATTACACATATTTTGGAGGATAGCTTTGGGTTCAGTATAGATAGCCAGATGAAAATACAGATAGAGATAGAGATACAGGTGTATGCTAGAACCAGTGTGAACAGGTTTGTGAAAGTCAATTATTAATTTTTTTCAATGTGAACAATTAAATCTTGGAAATTAGCCAATGACTTAAGTCGCGGCTTAGTTTATTATTTTGTTGATTATCTAGATTTAAGAAAATTATAGATAAAATGTAAATAATGCAATTAAGTTTAGAAGTATGTCATGCATGCAAGTTTTTGGAAAGCCATATGTTAAAAAAAACCACTACAAACATTGTTGGATAGATGATAGATAGATAAATAAAGAGAGAGAGAGAGAGAAAGAGAGAGAGAGAGAGAGAGTTAGAGGGAGCTTTCTGTTAATCATTATCTACCAAATACTCTTCAGAGAAATTTGATGCATTTTTTTCTCCATTTGACCACTTCCTTTCTTATCCTATGTACATTAATTTTATTTGTGCAGAAGTTTTTTTCTAGTTTCTTTTAATCAAACTTATCTATTTTATCTTCTATAATTGCCTCTATCTCTTAATTGTATAAAAATATATCTCTTACCCATACCTTTGAAAGGTATATAGTTTGCTACTCTTCTATTTTTTATGGAATAAACTTTAACATTAAGCTCATTTATCTATTGAGAATGTATTTAAACTATTTAAACATTAATATCAAGAAGGAACTTTTAATGCTGCACACAATTTCCTAAATGCAACTATGTTTCAGTAACATGGTACGGTGAAAAGACCAAAGGATCTGTAGTCAGAGAACCTGAGTTCAAACTCCTTATCTAATGCTTACCACCTCCATGAAAGGTTTTCAAGCACTGCGCATATACTATCTCATTTGATTTTCACAACAACTTTCAGAGGTATGTGCTGTTGTTATGACCAAAAGAGGTTAAGTGATATCATTAGGATCATAAATTTACTAAACATCAGAGGCTCTATTTGAACTAAGATTTTCTTGACTCAAAATCCAGCTCTCTAGTCACCGTACCAGGGTATATGGCTTATTTAGAAGATTTAGCACCTCTGGTGTGAGGGTTTGCCAAGCAAGCCCTTTTTGGCTGCTCATCCCATATATGGTATGTACCTGATTTACCCAACTTTCACCTGTGGCTCCAAGAAACTGTTGCATGCACAGTTGGCTACAGCCCAGTAAACTGTCTTAGCAACAGGTTAAACAAGGTTGAGGATAGCCAACAGGCCTCAAACCTGTTGGTGAGTTAGTGGGATGCCTGCCCCAAGCACGTGAAGACTTTCTCCAGTCAAATAGGTGGTTGAGAATAATTTGTTCCAATGGCTGTGAAAGCAGCTGAAGCAAGAGCTATGGAGTGCTTAAAACTTCATCAGACATTGAAGGTGCAAAGGTAATCCATTGTATTCTGGACAATCACGAGTTGTCCTAACTTTTGTTATTCTACTGGATTTGGATGACTCTGGAAGAGAAAGGCCAGAGACATGCAAATCTGACTCATTTAAATCCAATTCACACACAAGTGAAGACATCACTTCATGATGTCATTGGTCCACTTCAAACACAAAGGACAAATAACAACAATAATATTCATTATACCACCTAAATGTCTAGGTTCCAATCTTTACAAAGGAATTTAAAATAAAGCTTTAAGGCAACTATTAAAATAATTTAGATAAATTTAGACAATCTGGAAAATGGATTGATTTTAAAACTACTTTTACATATATCATACAAGTATATGTATATATGTATTCTAATATGAAATAGCCTTCAGATTGTTTCTTATATCTATTAGTGAAAAAATAGAGGAAAATGTTTAAATTACAAAATAATTGCTTTGAGAAATCCTCTAGATATTCTTAATGAGAAAAAAAATAATAAACATTGGAAAGGACTCCTGAGATGCTTGATGTAATATTTTTCTATCGAGGATCTAAAGAAATTCTTCTGTATATACAATTATTTCTTGGTACTTTCTTATTGTGGGGAACTGGACTACAATATATGTAAAACCGACAAAATATCACTTCATTGATTTGAGAATCACTTTTCTCATCTATCAAATGAAGAAGTTAGCATAGGTGATTAATGTACTTTCAGGTCTATTTTTGAAAGATTTTACAATTGTTCATTTTTTAAAAATTCAGCACTATAGTTCTGTAAGATTTTTCTTTATTTATGAGTTTTTGGAGGCATAAGCTTGTTTTATTTTTAAGTGTGTAGGAACTAGTACACCTGCACGAATATAAAAGTCCTACCACCCAGCTGTATAAAATTCCCTTTGAAAGCAATAAATCATACTTTTGTATTTCTGCAGTCTATCAACATTTTCAGGCATCACTTTTTGCATTTATACAGCTATCAGTGATATATTAAGCTTCTCTGACTGTATGTGTTTTCTTTGAAGAATAACTCATACTGTTTATGAAGCTGTGATGATATCTTTCAGGAAATATCTTTTAGAATATTTTTATTAAGGTTTCCCCAAGAAGAAGTGCCATTTAGAAATTTATTCCATTTTTTCTTTCAAACAAAGCTACATGAACCAACATATTACTTCAACAAAATCCTATATTCTATATTTATCTTAAAGCTATCATTGAGTGTTTTCTTTTTATAATGAATATTGAAGAGCCACAAGGAGGAAAATAAAGTAGTACTTAAATTAAACATGCAGTTTTCTTTCATTTTTTTCTTCTACTATTTATTTTTAGAATATTTCTATTTCTCACTATAGCCTCAAACTCAATAGGTCCAAATTGATTCTCTTATGTTCTTTCCAAACTTGTTTTCCTTTTCAAGATATATTATTTCAGTAATCAGAATAGTCCGATCTCTCAGACTAGAATTTTTAGTGATTTATATATATACTCTACCAATATTTTTTTACTTTAGATTCAACTCTTTATTCCCATTGTCATATTCAGGATCAAGGTCCTTACATTCTCAAACATGGATGACAGAATAACCTTGAAAAAAAGTTTCTTGTACCACTATTTCATACTAGATTGTACGGATCACAAATTTAAACCTGGAATGTATTACTTTTTAAAGCTTATTTTGTATTTTATTTTCAACTTTGAGTTCCAGATTCTCTCCCTTCTTCTCTCCCCACCCCGCCTACCTGGAGAAAGCAAGCAATTTAATATAGGTTATACATATATAGTCATGCAAAACATTTCCATAATAGTCACATTACAAAAAAAAACACAGACCAAAAAACAACCCTCAAGAAAAATTTGAAAAGCAAAAAATAGAAAGCTCCAATCTGTATTCAGGCAACATCAGTTCTTTCTCTGGAGATAGGTAGCATTTCTTATTACAAGTCCTTCAGAGTTGTCTTGGCTCATCGTGTTCCTGAGAATAGCTAAGTCATTCACAGCTGATCATCACAAAATATTGCTGTTACATTGTACACAATACATTTCCCTTTGCATTACCTCTTGTAAATGTTTTAAGTTTTTTTTTTCCCTGATAGCATCTTGCTCATTATTTCTTATAGTACAATAATATCCCATCATAATTACATATAACAATTTGTTCAACCATTCATTAATTGATGGGCATCCCCTTAATTTCCCATCCTTTGCCCCCAGAAAAGAACTGTCATAAATATTTTTGTACATATAGGATATTTTCCCTTTTATAAATTTCTTTCGGGATATGGACCTAGTAGTGATGTTGCTAGGTCAAAGGTTATGAATGATTTTGTAGACTTTTGGGCAAAGTTTCATATTGGTCTACAGAATAGTTTAATCAGTTAACAACTCCACCAACTATGCATGAATGTCTCATTTTTACCACAACCTCTCCACCATTGATCATTTTCCTTTACTGTCCTATTAGCCAATTTAATAGGTATGAGGTAGTGCTTCAGAATTGTTTTAATTTGCATGTCTCCAATCAATAGTATGTTAGAGCATTTTCTCATATGGCTATAGATAGCTTTTATTGCTTCATCTGAAAACTTATCATATCTTTTGGTCATTCATCAATTGAGAATGGCTTTTATTTTTATAAATTTGACTTAGCTCATATTGACTCATATTTTTGAGACATGAGGCCTTTATCAAAGAAACTTGCTTCAAGTTTTTTCACAGTTACTATTGCTAACTGTATTTCCCTCCATCCCATTCTGCCCATTGCTGTTTATTCTATTCTCTCTCTTTCTTTTCACCTTGTCCCTCCTCAAAAGTGTTTTGCTTCCAACTACTCCCTTCCCAAATTTTTCATGCCTTCTATCATGCCCCTTCTTTTATCCCCTTCCCCTCCTACTTTGGTGTAGGGTAAGATAGATTTCTATACCCAATTTCGTGTGTATGTTATTCCCTCTTTGAGGCAATTCTGATGAGATCAAGGTTCACTCACTCATCCTCACCTCCCCGTATTCCCCTCAACTGTAAAGGCCTTTTCCTGCCCCTTTTTAATGTGAAATAATTTACCCTATTCTATCTCTCCCTTTCCCTTTTTCCCAGTACATTCCTCTCTTAACCCTTAACTTAATTTTTTAGATATCATCTCTTTGTATTCAACTCACACCTGTGCCCTCTGTCTATATATACTCCTTCTCACTGTCCTTATAATGAGAAAATTCTTGTTACAAGTATCATCTTAAGATGTAGTAATGTAAATAGTTTAACCTTATTAAGTTCTCTATGATTTTTCTTTCCTGTTTAGCTTTTTATGCTTCTCTTGAGTCTTGAATTTGAAAGTCAAATTTTCAATGCATCTCTGGTCTTTTCATCAAGAATATTTGAAAATCCTCTATTTTGTTGAATATCCATTATCCGCATGAAGGATTATACTCAGTTTTTCTGAGTAGGTGTTTCTTGGTTTTAATCCTAGCTCCTTCACCCTCCAGAATATCATATTCTAAGCCTCTGATCCTTTAATATAGAAGCTGCTAAATCTTGTGTTATCTTGACTGTGCCTCCATAATACTTGAATTGTTTCTTTCTGACTGCTTGCAATATTTTCTCCTTGACCTGGGAGCTCTAGAATTTGGTTATAATATTACTAGTAGTTTTCATTTTGAGATCTCCTTCAGGAGGTGCTTGGTGGATTATTTCAATTTCTATTTCATTCCCCGGTTCTAGAATATCAGAGCAGTTTTCTGTGATTATTTGAAAGATAATATCTAGGGTGTGTTTTTGATTATGTATTCAGGCAGCCCAATAATTTTCAAATCTGTTTCAGATCTATTTTCCAGGACAGTTGCTTTTCCAATGAGATATTTCACGTTGTCTTCTATTTTTTTTCATTCTTTTGGTTTTGCTTTATTCTTGATTTATCATGAAGTCATTAGCTTCCATTTTCTCCATTATGATTTTTAAACAATTATTTTCTTCAGTGAGCTTTTTTGTACCTCCTTTTCCATTTGGCCAATTCTACTTTTTAAGGAATTCTTTTTCTTCAGTGAATGTTTGTGTCTTTTTTTTTTTTTTTTGCTTTGGCCTATTTTACTTTTTAAGGCATTCTTCTCCTCATTTGCTTTTTTGTTATTTGTTCTAGTCTATTTTTTTAAGGTGTTATTTTCTTCAATATTTTGTGTCTCTTTTACCAAGTTGTTGATTTGTTTTTTTTATTATTATTTTCTTGCTGCACTCTCATTTCTCTTTCATTTTTTTCCTCTACCTCTCTTCCTTGATTTTCAAAATTATTTTTGAGCTCTTCCATGGCCTGAGAAAAATTATATTTTTTGGAGGCTTTGGACGTAGAAGCATTGACTTTGTTATCTTCTTCCAAGTGCGTGTTTTGACTTTCTTTGTTACCATAGTAACTTTTTATGGTCATAATTTTTTATATTGTTTGCTCATTGTCCCCAGACTACTACTTGGCTTTTTGTTCTTTGTTAAACTAGGGCTCTGCTTCCAGGGTGGAGTGCACAATGTCCTAAACTTCAGGGGTTTTATGCAGCTGTTCTCAGAGATAATTCTAGGGACCTAGAAGTTTTCAGTTCTACCAAGGTGGTGTGACATAATGAGAGGTGTTTACTAGTGTCCTGGCCTGTTCTCTAGTCTATGTGTGACACAAGTGCTCTTTTCTCCCCTAGAACTGGAAAGAAGGTTCCTGCTATACTGTGCCTGCATGTTCTGGTGTGCTAGTGCTCTTCCTCACCCTGGGATTGCCACCCTGGGTGGCAGGACTGGGATCCAGATCTGAGTATAGGCAAAGCAATAGAGACCTGCCTCAATGTCAGCAAAGAGACCCCTGTAATCTCCTTCTGACCAGTTGTTCGACCCACTTGCTCTCTGTGGACTGAGAGCTCCAGAAGCAGCCACTGCTGTTGCTTATTCAGTCACTCCCAAGGCCTGCTCCTGCTTCACTGGGGCCAAGGCTATGTTGGTATGGCCTGCATTCAACTGTGCTCCACTCTCAGCCAGCTGTGACAGACCTTTCCTGCTGACCTTCTAAGTTGTTTTTGGTATCTATAGGCTGAGTTGTCTGGAAACCACCACTGCTGCCACTGATTCTGTCACCCTGAGGCCTGCTCTTGGTTTGTTAGGGCCCTGTCTGCGATGGTATGGCCTGAGCTTGACTGTGTTCCTCTCTCACTCTGTTGCAACAGACCTTTCCTCCCTATCTTCCTAGATGTCTTGGTTTTGAAAATTGTTTCCCTCCATCTTTTTGTGGGTTCTGCCAACCTAGAATGTATTTACAGTCATTATTTAAAGGTATTTGGAGTGTTTTGGATGAGAGATCAGGCAAGTCCCTGCCTTTACTCTGCCATCTTGCCTCCATCTCACCTGGAAAGTATTTCAAAGACTCATGTTATAGTTATGGAAACTGAGCCCTAGGTTAAGTGACTTGCCCAAGGTCACAAAATGTCAGCCTATGATTCTAGGTTGCCTGACTCCACCTCCAGTGCTATTTCTATTGAACCACATAGTTTTCCAAGGACTTCCTATCACTTGTTTGATCAAATTTGAATTCATCTATTTCAGTGGTGTTGCAAATCACTTAAAAAGTCACAGATTAGCATTACCTATCCTATATTGCATTCTTATTTATTTTGTTAAACATTTACCAATTATATTATAATCTGACTATGACAGTACTAGGTAGTAGCTCTGTGAATCTGACAGCTCTGGTCTACTTGATTTTCAAGCCTTTCCATAATTTGACCTCAATCAATCAATCCTAACATTTTTAGCTACTGCCCAACATGAAAGATCTACTCTAATCAGTTTCATATATTCACTGTTCTACATTTCACTATGCTTATTCTTGCCTCTTTATATTTGTTCATATTGATTCCACTGAGTGAAGGTCCTTTCTTCAGTAATAATAATAGCTAACAGTTATATAGTGTTGTAAAGTCTGCAAAGTGCTTTAACTATATCACTCATTTGATCCTTACAAGCCTGTGAGGTAGGCTTTATTACTATCTCCATTGTACAGAAGAGGAAACTGAAATTTATAGAATTGAGTCACACAACTAAATAAGATCTGAGGTAACATTTGAACTTAGGCCTTCCTGACTCCTGGGCTAGCACTTTGTCCACTGCACCATCTCCCTACCTATATTCTATTTACCTTTAAAGTTCAATTGAAGTCCCACTTCATTCATGAAATCTTCCAAGATACTCATGATACACATACACATGCACACATGCATGCACACACACATATACACACACACACAGATATACAGACACATACACACACTAACTCACCTACACATATATGGATATTAAAATATATTTTGCTTCACATATTTCCACTTTTATTTTATACTCTCTAATTTACATCTTAGTGCTCAATTGTCTTTTTAACTGTTTCATGTATGCCATTTTTTTGATCTCTCAATAGTTTATAAACTCCACAAGGAGAGCGAATACATGCCTACCTTGCTGCATAACAATGGGAAATTAATAGGTACTAATGTATATATGCTTTGTATTCATTCACTGTATATTCATTCATCAGCAAAAACTGATTTGGTAATGATAGATAAAACAAGATTCTTGACCTCAGGTAATGATAAATTTTGCAGGAGGATGTGTAAATAAGTATAGACAAAGACAGTTCATTTTATAAAATGGTTGATACATTTTATTTTATTTTAATATTTTATTTTCCCCAATTATGTGCAAAAACAATTTTTACATCAATTAAAAAAAAATTGACTTCCAAATTTTATCCCTCACTCTCTCCCTACCTCCTCCCTGAGACAGTAATCCATTTGATATAAGACATATATTTGAAAAAGTATAAAACATTTCTATATTAATCACTTTGTGGAAGAAAGCTCAAACACAAATGAAAGAAAGGAAGGAAGGAAGGAAGAAAAGAAAGAAAGGAAGGAAGGAAGGAAGAAAAGAAAGAAAGAAAGAAAGAAAGAAAAAGAAAAACAGAAAGAAAGAGAGAAAGAAAAAAGAAAGAAAAAGAAAAACAGAAAGAAAAAAGAAAGAAGGAAAGAAAAATTCAGTCTGCATTCATGTTTCATCAGTTCTTTCTCTGGAGGTGTTTAGCATTTTTCATCATGCATCCTCCAGGATTTTCTTGGATCATCATATTGCTGAGAATTGCTAAGTCATTTACAGTTTTTCATTGCATAATATTGCTGTTATTATGCACAAGGTTCTCCTTTTTACTCTGCACCAGTTCATATAAATCTTTCCATATTTTTATGAAATCATCTTATTTATCATTACTTAAAACACATTACAATCATATACTACAAATTGTTCTGCCATTCTTTAATTGATGGGTATCCCCTAAATTTGCAATTCTTTGCCATCACAAAAAGAGCTACCATGAATATTTGTGTACAAAGATCTTCTACTCCTCCCCTGTTTTTTTTTTTTAAATCTCTTTGGGATATAAAGTTAGTAGTACTGCTGGATCAAAGGGTATGCAAAGTTTCATAGCCTTTTGAGTATAGTTCCAAATTGTTCTCCAGATTGGATCAGTTCACAATTCTGCCAACAATTCATTAGTGTCCCAGATTTTCCAAATCCTTTGCAACACTTATTATTTTCCTTTTTTGTAACATTAGCCAATATATGGGTATGAGGTAGTACCTCAAAGTTATTTTGATTTACATTTGTTTAATCAATAGTGATTTAGATATCTTTGATTTCTTTGTATGAACGCTGACTGTTCATACCCTTTGACCATATATCAATTGGGGAATGACTTGTATTATAATAAATTTGTCTTGGTTTTCTGTATTTGAGAAATGAGGCCTTCAGCAAAAACACATGCTGTGGAAATTTTTCCCATTTTTCTGCTTTCCTTCTAACTTTTGTTATGTGGGTTTTGTTTGTACAAAAACTTTTTAATTTTACATAATCAAAATTATCCATCTTACCTTTCATAATGCTCTTTTTATCTTATTTGTTCCTAAACTCTTCCCTTCCCATAGATATGACAAGTAAATTAATCCATGTGCTCCCAGTTTACTTATGTTAACACTCTTTATGTCTAAATCATATACCCATATTGACCTTAATTTTGTATATGATTTGAGATGTTTGTCAATACCTATTTTCTATCATACTGTTTTCTAATTTTCGGAGCAGTTTTTGTCAAATAATGAGTTTTTGTCCCGAAATCTTGGGTCTTCAGGATTATCACACCTTAGACTACTATATCATTTATTACTGTGTATTGTACACCTAATCTATTCCACTGACCCACCACTCTATTTCTTAGTCAGTACCAGATGTTTTAATGACTATTACTTTTTAATATAGTTTGAGATTTGGTACAAGTAGGGCTCCTTCTTTCACATTTGTTTTCCACTGATTCCCTTGATGTTCTTGACATTTTGTTTATATATACAAGCATACATCAAAGAGGATTTGGAATTTGAATGCTAAAATGCAGAATCATAGAGAATCAACTATTGGGGATAGTTGGAGATATTGGAGATAGTTGGAGATAGTTGGAGAAACAACTATATATATATATATATATACATATATATATATATATACACACACATATATATATATCTCCAATAGTGGATTCTCTATGATTATGCATTTTAGGATTCATATTCCAAATCCTCTTTGATGTCTGAGGGAGAAGCTAATTACTTATAAGAAGGATAATAATAGAAGGCTTCCTTTACAGTCAAACTGACATTTGAGTTTAAATATAAAAACTAGGGAGATTTCAGTGAATGAAGAAAGAAAGCAAAGAAGCAAGAGAAAGAGACTGTAAGAAATATTGAATGGAATGAAAGAATTCACAGACAGGAGTAAGGTGTTATGAAAGTGAATATTTAGCATGCTGCCATATTGTGAAGAACAATGGATGTCAAAAAAAGAGTTTCAACTAAGTAGAAGAAAAAATGAGAAGAAAAGAGATGAAAGGTTAAGAAATGGATGGGGAATAGGAGGCCTTTCCTGGTTAATTTTCCCTCATACTATACTTTTTTTTTTCTCCTCTGCCATTACTTCCAAGCTATTCTGTATATATTTTATTTTTGACTAGTTATTTACATGTTGACTGCCCCATTTTACTATGAAGTCCTTAAGGATCAATTTTTTTTTCATTTATCATCATCATCATCATCATTATGCCATCCTTTGCACCCCCAGGATTTAACCCAACATGTAGAACATACCAAATGTTTGATAAATGTTTGCTGGTTAATTGATTGATATAAAGCAATTAAGAGAAGAGAAGGGAGGATAAGAGCATAGAGAGGATAAGAAGGAAGGGGAAGCTAAGGAGATAGAAAAAAAGCAGAGAGGAAATAGAAAAAGAAAGTGTGAAAGAAAAGAAAAAGGAAATAAAGATCTGAAGTTGAATGCTGGCTAGAATCAATTGTATTGTTTGTCAAAACTGAAACAGATGAACAAAATATTTTTTCTACTACCAACAAATTAAATATTGAGCTTGACTTTCACTTAGGCCTATATATGTTTGTTGTTAAAGACAAAAAAATACTTTTTTGGTGCCTGTTTTGTAGGCAGCAATTTGTATTGGAAACTTTGTAGAAGTGATTCTTATTCTTGCATTGGTTGAATTAAATGATCTCTACAATCCTTTTCAATTCTGAAGTTTTGTGATTCTTTGAAACACAGAGATCTTGCAAATCACTTTTAGCTGCTTATTTTAGCTCCTTAAAGCAGAAGTGTTAATATGAAGATGATGAATTAATTTATGAGGTAAGCTAGTTAACTTTGTTTTGTTGCATATCTAGACAGCAGCCCAACTCCAACTAATACTTAGCTAAAGAGGCAATGCACTATTTCTCTCTAAATGAAGAGTCAGAACATAGTTACTGTTGTTCAGTCATGTCTGACTCTTCATGACCCCATTTGAGTTTTCTTGGCAAAGATAGATTTCCTTCTACAACTCATTTTACAGATGAAACTGAAGCAAACAGGGTTAAGTGACTTGCCCAGGGTTAAATTGCTAGTAAGTGTCTGAGGCCAAATTTGAACTCAGGAAGGTGAGTTTTCTTGGCTCCAGTCCTGGCATTCTATACACTCTGCCACATAGTTCCCCATCAAAGAGTAAGTAGATTGATAAGATCAATCAAGTTTTTGCATCTTATTCATTTCTACTGATCAGCAGCTGATTAAGCCTTTGCAATATTTTTAGGGGCATCATGCATGAGAAGCTTTGTGTAACACAGAGTGTCAGACAATGGTTTTGATAGAGCAGTGTACAAATGTGACCCCTGAACTTAACTGGCTTTATGAACTCAATGAAGTCAATTGGTCTCTCTGTTTCAGTTTTCTCTTTAAAATGGGAATAGTAAAAAAACATAACACAGGACTGTTATGCGAATGAGATGATATAGATAGATCATTATGTAAACCTTATAGTGTTACTTATTATCGTCACTTATTCAAATGAAGAAAGACACATTATGAAGCACTATACAGTTTCTTGATTAAGGCTTTCTCCACAATACCTATTCAATTTATATACTAAGTTCATCTAGTAAGAATGCTGTCTAATAATTTCCAAATAAAAATTATTAATAGAATGTTAAAACAAAAAAAAGTTTGTAAAGTGTAACTGGGCAATTAATAGTGTTAAGTTACTTGGCTAAGTTTAAATCTTTTGAAATCAAGTAGGAAGTATTTGAGTGAAATATATTAAGAAACATAATTAAAATGTATGAAATTTAATTTTCATAAATTGATTCAGAGAGGTACAGCATTCTCCTGCAGAAGTGTGAGTAGAGGTTTATAAATACCCCAAGAGCTAGGAATTAACATCGTAAATGATGATCCTAAATGATGTTAATTGATGACCAGGTGAATTTTTAATAGCATTTCAACATAACAATATGAATATTATTGCTATAGTTAGCTACAAAATAAAAAAAAAGATGCGAAAACATTTAGTTGTTTTGTTTTGTTTTTTTTTTTTTTGCTTTAGATTAGTATAGGAGTCACTTTAAGGTTCACTATCCCGAACACTAAATTTTATGTATAAATATTTAGGAGAGTGAAATGTTAATTAGAATTGGTGATGTGCTTGTTTGTTTTGGTGTGTTCAAAAATGTTTTCTTCTATTATCTTTTTTTAGAATAAGAGATTCAGAAGTAGAGAAAAGTAATTCATCTTAATCAGAAAACTATATTTAGCAAACTGTAAGATGCTAAAAATTACTGATAGACCTCATTCAGTCATCTTCCTTATTAATATTTTATATATAACCTCATATTTTAAATTAGTGTTCTCCTTAGCTGCTGTGAGTCTCTTCTTAGCAAGAAGATGACAACTGTTTTGGAAATATCTTCTGGGCTATTTCAGTCTCCTCCTTTTGTTAACACATTTATGTTTTTCAAACCTGTCTAAAAATACAGTGATAGAGTTAATGTCTTGACATTTATCTATTTCTCATTATTCAAAATCAACAGCTATACAAATAGGTCACTTTGAAACTTTTGTAATGTCTGCCTATTTTATTTAGTTTTTTAAAATAATTTGGTACTGAATTTGAACTTTGCTCAGAATAGATTTATTCTCTAGAATAGATTTATTCCATAACTGTTCTAAGCTTCTTATCTTAGTTCCCTGTATTTTCCTGTATGTTATCCCTATTTTCCTAACAAAATTTAAGCTATTATGACCTACTTCTTTTTTCCCCATTAAACACTTTCAAATCTCACTACATTTTTATCTATTTTCTCCTTTTCACTTTTGCTCCCTTCTCCAAGGAAGATTTGACTGTCCCAGCCCTTTGCCTCTCCACAGCTAGCCTTATTACCTTGTAGATGCCTTTACCAGTGACTTCATCTAATTGGTGATTCTCTGGCCAGACCACCTCATTTCTGTGTTCACAGTTTCCGTATTTCATCTTCTCAAAAGGGCCTTTACTCTCTCTTATCCCATTATCCTGTATTCTACTCCATTTTTCCACAGTCATAGTTTTCCACCTCTCAGTTTTATCTCATCTTTTCTCCATCAAAATGTAAGCATCTTGAGGATAGGGGCTATCTTTTTTGCTTGCAGTGGTATCCCTAGAACTTTTAACAGAGACTTGTACATCATAATTGCTGTTTTATTTATCTGTATATTTTTCCAGACCAAACATTTTTGTATCCTTGTTGCTGTATTGACTCTCCTTTCACCCCATCATTCTTCACCTATCTTCAATTTCTTTTTATCTCCTAACTTCTTTCCTACTGCCAATGTTTTGGGTTGCCCTTTTGAAACCAAATCTACCTTTCCTTTTATTAATTTCTCTAAGGAAATTTGATGACATATCCTTCCTATTTTGTTGAAACTTCTTAAGCTTTTTGATTTTATTTATATTCAGGATGTCACAATGGATCTGGTTCTTTTAGTTATGCTTCTCTTTGAGATCATTGGCCACTGATCTTACCCTGTAATCTTGTAACTGTTCCCTTATTGAGAGGAAAGCAACATAGATCTAGACCAATTTTAAAGTTAAGAAGTATTTCATTTCTCTTCGCCTAATCTTTTTGGTTTCGATCTGGTAGAAAAAGCAGTTCAAAGTATTACCAGGCATAAAAAAAGAAAAAAAAAAACTTGGAGAATAGGGAAAGTAAACCTGATTATGACCTGGGCACAACCTTATATCCCAATATGCATACCCAGATGTAGAACAAAGGAATACAAAGCAGCTAACAGATATAGGTACTTTGTCAACAACAATTTTAGTTAGAACACAGCTGGCAGGTAAATATAATGCTTTCCTTTAGTAAGAGCAAGGAGTTATGTGATATATCCATTGTATTTTATAATTAATATTTTCATTTGGATAAAAATAACTGCATTGACCAGATTTTAAACTTCAAGCTACCTCTCAATTATTTAAGCAAGGGAAAAGGGCCTTACTATGTAATGTAGGCAGACTGAACATTATCAGTGCTCTTTCTTGACAACTTCCAGACATGTAATTAAGAGCATTGCAGGAGGTAACAATCATTCCAGTATGAATCTTGCTGGTTAAACCCATTTCAGTAATGACATATGAAGATATTAAATGACTTATTGTGCTTCAATTAAGAAAACAAAATGTAAAAATAAATTTCATTAATAAAGAAAGGGTAAATTCAAGGGAAATTAGCATAAAGACTATTGTAGTAAAAACAAATTTTACTACATTAAAAAAAAACTAGGCAATGCCAATTGACAAGTAATAGTTTTGAAACAAATAGTAACTAGTTACTCTTTGTGCAACTGTGAAGTAATTTTAGTAAATAGTTTAATGACATTTTGAAAAGAATAGTGGATCAGACAGCTTCAATCAAAAGATTGAAGATTAACTAGCAGCTAAATGAGAAGGCAAAAAAGACTGGACTTTTCAACTAAAGAGACCTTTGACAAAACTGTCAGCTGAGAATCCCTGTTTTAGTTTTGTGTTTGATTGAGTTCAATAGATCATAATTCCCAGTGATAGTGATTATATATGACTAAAATTATCCCCATTTTAAAAAAAAATGCAAAACCCACTGTTAATTCCAAGAGAAGCTTCATGTACAAAAACAGCAGAATAAATAGGATAATAAACACAATATTTGCAAAATTGGGTTCATGGGAGTCATTTATTCCATCTGTTATTTCAACGAAGCTGCATTTCTGCCTTGAAAGTATTTCATGAGAGTCCAGTGGATGAAGAGAATTTGTAATTCTCTTTGGCACCAGAATGTTCTAGAGTAATGGGCTTTTAGTGGAGCGCTGCCATTGTGAGGTAAGTTTTAATAAATACTATGAAGTGAGTTCTGTGGCAATGGAAAGATGCTTGGGATGCATATTATATTAACATGTTCTGATACTAAAGCACAATTTTACAATTCCAAGCCAAGAAAGAATCCTTGTAGCATACTGTATCGACAGCAGAGGAGTGATAGGCCAACCTGTTTCTGCCATTTAATTCCAAATCTATTGCACTGCTATTAAGCTGTGACATTGCACATGAGTGACATTTCCCAGAATAGCATGATTAAGGTTTTTAAATGGCTTATCTAAAAAGCATTGAATGAATTTTTATTGCTGGAGTGAAATAAATGATAAGGCCCAAGCAAAATCCATTAACCATACACTCCTAGGACTAGCTACAGACACAAGGAAAATGCAACATTTGGTATAACACATTGAATGGAAGAAAGATGCTGTGTTCTTCATTCATGGATTTCTGTACATGGCAAGCATGTGTGTGTACATGATATATTTGTATGTATTTGAGAGGAAGAGAGAGGCACAGAGAGAGGAGAGTAAACTAGCATTTATTAAGTTCTAATTATTTGCTAGGCACTAGGCTGAGTGTTGGAAATTTGAAGATGCGAAGAAACATGATCCCAACCCTGAAGTAACTCACATTCTACTGGCAAAAACAGCATGCAAATAATTGCATACCCACAAATACGCTGGCAATTACACTAATATTCTTCTGGTGTTTAAACCACATTGAAGAAGAAACATTTCAGAAAATTGAAAAATGTGAAGATATTACTCATAATATTGTGTGTGAGAATTTTTAAGAGATATCTTCAACAACATACATGATTAAAATTAAATGGGAGCTGGTCATTTAGAGAGAATGAGTTATAAGACCAAGAGCCTAAGTGTTACATTGGTACCCCCGTGGTTGTGGTGGTGGTGGTGGTGGTGGTTATAAATGAGGAAGGAGGCTGTAGGATGAAAACCACTCAATTATTGCAGCTGTATCACTACAAGATTTCCTATGGAAGACTTATGGAAACAAAGGAAAAAGAATAACAGGAAAAGTAATGGAGGAGATGTTAATTGCATCACTATAGTGAACATCACATATGAGATCATAGGCCAGTCTAGGCTGTAAGTCCTTCCTGGGATACACTTTAGTTAATATTAATATCTGGCATTTATATAGCACTTCTAAGTTTGCAAAATGATTTACATACATTATCTAATTTGAGCCTCAGCATAGCATTGTGAGATAAGAATTATAATTACTATTCCATTTTTACAGATGAGGAAACTGAGGATTAGAGTTAATGTAATTTAACATTTCTCACATTGCTAATGAGTGAGAAAATTAGATTTTTAATTCAGATCTTTCTGATTTCAAACCCAGTACAAAATCCACTACTCCATTCTATTTCTCAGTGTTATTGGAGTACTGGGCACAAAGATGTTGTATGTACATCTATGTGATTTGTTAGAAGTACAGTTCTTTTTCTACTAAGAGTAAAATTAAAATAAATGCAATTTGATTGTTATTCAGTAGACAAAATAGTTTTGTTTTTATAACTTTTTTTTCCTATCAAATAAAATTATCTCAAATGCCTCCCCAATCCTCCAGTTTTAGAAATATAACAGCACAATGGAAGTTTCCAGTAGAAAATCCATATATAAAGAAAAGTACATAGGAAAATCCCTTCATTATCATTATTTCATTCCTGAGTGATGTGCAAGTGATTAAGTACATTGATTCATTTATTCATTCAACAAATATCTGTGTTAGACTCTACAGATTACACAATAGAAAAATTGCAATAACTCTTGCTGCATCAAATTTAGAGTCTTATTAGGAGACAAAATATATGTACTGGAAATACTTCAGTAACAATGCAATTTTATATGTAATAAGTGCCAACATGGCACATAACTTAACCTGGGATGGAACAGTGATCAGGCCTCATAGATAATGCAATTATTCTAGACTTACCATGGGTCAAACTAGTCCTCTGGTAGTTTAGATTTATTAGAACAAAATGAGATGCTCACAATACATTCAATGGTTACCAAAATTTTGCTATAACAGGAGAAAGATATTCAACAAGGATAAGCAATGAAAATACTACAACTGCATTTGGCTGAGCAATGCTACCTGGCCTGAGTTTCTGGTCATGGTTCGCCAAATATCAGAGAGAGTAGATGGAGTTTCTTGTGGTTGTTTTATACTCAGGTGATAAGGAGGTGTTGTCAACAGGCTTTGTCTGTAGTTACTTTAGCCAATGACTTCTACTCAGCAACTTTTTTTTTAATAGCTCTTTTCAGTTTATTATATGGATGAGTTACACTAGTCCAAGTTAAACAGCAGATCCCAAATAATCATATAATACAAGCTGTGAGGTTTATAAACCTGTGACAAAAGAGAAGGGAATTTTTCTGCTCATTGCAAGGAAATCACAGGAATTAAGGTTTTCTGAATAAGTGATAGGATTACACACAAAAAAGTTATAAGACAGGAACTTTATTTTTATTTTTAATCATGTTATATTTTTTCTTAATTACATGTCAAGACACTTTTTAGCATTCATTTTTATCTTTATTTATTTATGTATTTATGTATGTATGTACTTATTTGTTTGTTTGTTTGTTTATTTAGTTAGTTAGTTTTTTGGTGAGGCGATCAGGGTTAAGTGACTTGCCCAGGGTCACACAGCTAGTAAGTGTCATGTGCCTGAGGCTGGATTTGAACTCAGGTTCTCCTGACTCCAAGGCCAGTGCTCTATGTACTGTGCCACCTAGCTGCCCTTTAGCATTCATTTTTAAAAGATTTTGAATTCAAAAATTTTCTTCCTCCCTCTCTCCTCTCCCCTCTTCCAAAAAAAATGGCAGGCAATTTGATATAGGTTATACATGTGCTATCGTGTAAAACATATTTTAATATTAGTCTCAGCTGCGAAAGAAGAAACAAGTCAAAAAGAAAAAAAACATGAAAAAAGAATAAAGCAAGTGAAAAAATATGCTTCAATCTGCATTCAGAGTCCATCAGTTTTTGGTTTTGTTTTTTTTTTTTGTTTGTTTTTTGTTTTGTTTTCTGTCTGGATATAGATAGCAGTTTCCTTCATGAGTCCTGTAATTGTCTTGGATCATTGTGTTGCTAAGAAGGGCTGAAACATTCATAGCTGATCATCACCTAATGTTGATGATAATTGTGTACAATGTTTTCCTAGTTCTGATGATTTTGCTTTGCACCAGTTCTTACAAATATTTCCAGTTTTTTCCTAAAATATGATTGTTCATAATTTCTTATTGCACAATGGTATTCCATTACATTACTATGCCATAACTTGTTAAGCCATTCCCCAACTGTTGGGCATCCCCTCAAGTTCCAATATTTTGCCCCCACTAGAAGGGCTGCTATAAATATTTTCACACATATAGGTCCTTTCTGCTAAACAGATTTAGCAAGCATCTCCACATTATCTTTCCTTGTTGCTTCCTCTATGGTGAAGGTTTCGTCAGACCAAGGGTGTTTATACTCTACCTTACCATAATGATGTCATATCCTCTTTCTGTCTCCTGTTGACATTCTAATAATCTTTAAAGATCCACTTAAAATGCCACCTCATCATCTAATATCTTTGAGTTACAATTTTCTCTTTCATAAAATGGGCCAAATAGTAGTTGGCTTCTTTATTTCCCAGAATTTTGAATGAGGTACTTTGGAATTCTTTAAAGCACTAAATGAAGAAGTTGATATTATCTGGTCATTATATGATTATTTTTCATGGCTTATCAGAGTATCCAGGACCTTTATCTTCTCATTTTTTTTTCTGAATTAAACTGGTATGAATTAGTTGTGTATAATAAGTGAGCATTATTACCAGAGAAAAGCTGTGCATAAAAGTTCAGAATTTGAAAGTCATATTGTATGCTTAAGCAACAGGAAGTAACTCCATGTTCTTCCTCATTATGTGCAGGAAGGGAAGCAGTGAAAGAAAGATGAAATCCCAGAATGAATACTTGAAGGTAGGACACTAAAAATGAAATTTGAAGGCATAGACCATGTCTTATGTATTTGCCTAGTCCCCACAATAGGTAGCACAGTGTCTTTTTCTTGTTGTTGTTGTTGTTCATCAGTTCAGTTATGTTCAATTCTTCATGATCCCATTTGGGATTTTCTTGGCAAAGATACTAGATTGGTTTTCCATTTCCTTCTGCAGTTCATTTTACAGATGAGGAATGGAGGCAAATAGGGCTAAGTGACTTGCCCAGAGTCACACATCTAGTAAGTTTCTGAGAACAGATTTGAACTCAGGAAGATGAATTTTCCTGAACCAAGACCTGGCACTCAATCCATTGTGCCACCTAGCTTTCTCATCTTCTTCATATTTTTCCCCTTGAATGTGTTAAAGAATGTGAAGATGGAAAAAGACACACACCCACTCACACACACACACACACACACACACAAATAATAACACCAAGTTCACTGTGTGTAGCATTTTCTCCATGGGAGATTATACTTTTCTTTTAAAGAAGGACTAGAAATTTTATATGAGGTTTTTAAGTCATATGGGTGTCATTCATAGAATCAGATACAGATAATATTCAAGCCAACATTCTATTTTATTTATTAATACCTATGATAATAGACCTATAAGAAATAATATTTAAATAAATGTTCTCATAAAAGTGTATCTCTTTTCTTCCACTAATTTCTTATTTGTTCAGCATTATTCTTCAATTATAGGCTCTTAATATGAAATCCTATTGAATGGATGTCACTTTTGTCAATTAAATGAATGGAATTAGTGATAGAATCTCTAGAGTTTTGTTCAAAAACAGATGGAACAACAATTGAAACATAATGAGAATAATGAAGAAGTAGAATATGTTAACTATTCAGCAGTATGGAAAAGAAGAATTGCACAACATGGTTTCAAAAATAATCAAGACTGCTTAACTTTTTATACTCACTGTCTAATAAAAGTAACATGGACAGTCATAAACAAAGTAAATTGGCAAATTTCGTACAAGAATTCTCCTGAGGACACATTAGATGGAGACTTTTTAAGTTTGTTGTCCAAGTCCCTGTAGTATGAAAAGTGATATTAGAGCTCCATCCCTTATCATTATTTTTATATAAGTTGAATGTAACTAAGGGAGAATAGACTGTCATGAATTTCAAAATTCTTGGAACTGCAGTGTTTGCAAAACATCCAAGTACTGAATTTTGGCGGGATATTTCATGATCTCTGAGAGACAAACTCTCACAAGTAAAATAATCTATAAGGCCTTATTAAAACCCTTAACTGTTCCTACAATACTGTTAAAGTTGGGCATCAAACATACATTTGAAGCCAATAGACTTTAATGTAAAGTCATGAATTCAATCAATTAGAATTAAGTATGTGATTGATTGATGGTATCAATACTCTACTAGATCTGATAATATATCTCTTTCTGAATTTCAAGTGTTTCTAGTTGAAATCACCTGTCTGTAAGTAAACATAAGTACACATGATTTCATCTGGAAAGAAAAAAAAATCTCTACATCACTTAGAACAAAGGAGAATCTGTAAGATTTCCTGTTTTATTATTCACTCATATATTTACTTTAGAGCAAATTCTAAAAAAAAAATTACACTTTTTCAGGTTTTTTTTTAAAACAAAAACTACAATTTTACCATCATCCTTTTGTGAAAAAAATACAGAAATATTTCCTATGGTACCTCTGTGTTTGACAAAATTCAAGTTTATTTAAAGATTCAGTTCAGGTGCTATATCTTACAGGATCTCTTTTACCATATACATATATGCGTACGTATGTATGTACGTATGTATATGCATATATGCATATATGTATATATGTATACATATATATATACACACACACATACATATATAATTTCTACAATGTATGCCACAGCAGAATATAAGCTTTTTGAGGAGAAGAACTTTTCATCAATTTTGTATTTCCATACCCAGTGCCTCATCCTCAGTGGCTACTATATTGCCTTGTATATGGTAAGCACTTAATAAATGCTTGTTGTATTATGTTGAACTTAATCAGAAATGAAATAATTTGAAATGAAGAATCCAAAGGCTTGTATGGCATGAATTTAATTAATGATTTGGGTGAATTTTAAGTACAAAATTCCTTGTCTTTGAAATGATCTGATCTAAATTATTATGATTTATATGTAATAGGATTTCAGTATTTTGTTTTGCTTATAAGAAACTTCAATGTGAAAAATTTTGACAGATTTTTAGCAAATTTGTAAACTGCTTTATTGAATATTTTACTATTATTTTCTTTGGTTTGTGAAAATTAAAAAGTATCTTCTCAATATTTGTCTGTCTTACAATGTATCAACTAATTTAGCACTACCTCAAGAATACTATTATTCAAGATTTAGTATCTTTGTGATTTAAATGAAGAATTTTGATAATATGTTATGCTTTAGACATTATATTAATGCCAACTCTTAGAGCCTCAGTGTACAGTGTATATTTTTTTTACAAAAAGTTGACTAGAAAATAATTAACTTACTTTCTTGATCAATCCATAGCATAACTGAAGGCACACAGTTGATTCAATTTAAAATCAGAGTCTATAATCATGATACAAATCAAAATGGTACATAACCTTGAGCTGATCTAATCAACTTTGTTTTAAGTTATCAAATTTTAGAATATGACAAGTAACAGATTTTTTTTGTATCCTGAATTTTTCAGGAAGTATTTCCATCATACTATGAAATGGAATGAGGTTATTTAGTAAATGGACATTTTCATCACCTATGGATGTAATAAGGATGCGGTGACAAGAAAACAGAATGCATGAAACACAGCTACATAGTTTGTTACATGGGACATTCCAATCTCAAGACTGACATGGTAAGTCTATGTACTTAAGTGGTATTTTGGAGATGGGTGAAAGTCTATTTGTCCTTGTTATTTGGGCAAATAGAAAGAGAATAAGTCCATTGTCAGGTGGTTAATTGCTGAACCTGAGCTGCTTCATAGTGCTTAAATTTGTATTCTCCATCATTGACATTACTTATTCTCTGGCTTTGATAGAGTATTAGCGTGTGTCTGAAGGACTCTATAAGCAATATGTCTACTTGCTGCCCAAGAAAATTAATGAGCACGTGGTAAGCCTTCCTCTTCCCACCTCTGATGTGCACCTGACAGAACTGATAGATGAGCAGGTCAAGTACCTGGGGCTCACCAAGCATGGACCCTTCAAACCTAACTACTACAGATATTAAATTCCTGTTATTGCAGCCAAAATACTTTTTAAGGAATAGAAAACCAATTCTTTTCCACTTTACTCAACAGAATAAAACCCAGTAAGCTGCTTCCCTGGTTAGAGGTGCCCACCATATTCACCCCATACATCATATGTTAGATTATTTGCTTATTAAAAATAGAATCATATGTTTGGGGGAGCTGAGAATTTTACATTTTGCATGGAGCATATAGAGATCAGGATGAAATACAGCTATGAATATAAGGACATGACAGATTTTGAAGGACATCAAATGCCAAGAAAAGGGCTGAGGAATGGCAAAAGGGAAAAAAAAACAACTATGTTTTATAGTAGAAGTGGCAAATATATTATTCTGCAATGAATATATTGGAGGGGACTGAAATTAGGGTACTTTTGGTGGCAGAGACAATAGTTAAAAGAAAATGCATGGAATAGGTATTGAGGAAATAAAATCTACAGGACTTTGTACTGCTATGAAAAGTGAAGTGAAGAGTCAAGAATTGTAAGATTTTAAACATGGTAAAGCTGGGGGGGCGGGAGTGATGCCACTGGTAGAAACAAAATCTAGCTCTTTAGAAAGCTTTGTTAAAACATGATCATTTCTCATATTAGTAAATGCTATATCAGACTTTTATCAATTAATTTAAATAAGATGGTTACATGGAACTTGATAGAACAATATATGATCATTTTATCATCTCAGATGCAGAATGGCATGGTGGATATGATGCTGGGCTTAGAGTCAAGGAGACCTAGGTTCCAATCCTATTTCTGCAACTTGTTGAATGTGTGACTCTAGGCAAGTCACTTAAGCTTTGCATGGCAGTGAGAACCAAGGCTCAGTATGTATTGGTGGAGGAAATCACTATTAAATGTTATTATACTCAGGAAATTACAGGTCAAATTGGTAATCTTGTATTTTATAAGATCATGTAACTGTTGCCGGCAAGGTCAGGGTACTGAGGACATATTCTTCTGGAAAAGGTTTATTTTCATGGTAGAAATTGAAAGGTTTCATGCAAAATAGCTGGCCACCTTCTTCTATATATGTTATCACCTTTATTGGAATGTAAATGCCTTGAGGGCATAGATTGTCTTCCCTTTTTTATTTGTATATCTTCTATTTTAAGGAAACTGTAGCATTCAATTACAAGTTCATTTTCCAGGATCCACTTCTGACTCTGCATTTTCTATACAGTAACCTCACCACGGAAATTAGGTCTGCCCCTCAAGCTTCCTCACTCACATCCAGTAGCCCTCTAACTGCTCAGCATCTCTCAGAATTTTCATTTTGAGAAGCCACCAGGCCAGCCTTGGCTACCTTCTTCTTCAAGTTCTACTTCTGACTTTCTGTACTTTTTGCACCATGCCCAAGTCCCCAACCTCCCTCCCCAATTTTTAGCTTCATTTTATATGTTGTCTTCCTCCTTTAAAATGTAAGCTCCATGAGGACAAGGACTGTGCTTATGCTTATAATTATATCCCCAGTTTTTATCACAGTGTCTGGCACATAGTAGGTGCTTAATAATTGTTTGTTGACAATTTGTTTCTCTATAGATTAGAACAATACTTGGCAAATTGTAAACAATAAAAAGATATTCATTCATTCATTCATTTTTACAAACCATGGGATATTTCTCCCAGGGAGATGCTAACTGGGTACTTAGTGGATAGCAGGAAATTATTTGGATTTGGAGTTTGGATACTGAATAAATGGTAAAATGTGTTGACTTTACAACTTTACTTGTGAGTGGTCCTAGTGGTAACACACTATTTTCTTCTCTCTTTGGCCTCATCTATGTCAGCTTTTGTATCTCATAGGCTGAAGATGACTTTGCAAAGTCAGTATTCATAAATAATAGAAGTAATACTTGAAATAAATTTTCACCAAGAGACTCAGCAAGTGGCAGGAAAAGATTTCTGACGAAATTAAAATATTGACCTCATTTCAACATCCATCTTGATGGTCATTATTCATTCTTAAGAATACCATATTGTAAATTTGTTAATATAGCATTTCCTGCTGGGCGTGCCATAGGTTGTTTCTTCCAGCAAAAGATGGGATAAGATTACATTCACATTAAAACATTAAACTGAGAAGTTACTCTTGTGCAACTTTAGCTTTAATCATATTGGTTAGCATCATGTGGAGCAATTAACCAGATAATTGTCTTAATGTGAAACTATACCAAACATTTTAGAATAGGATTCCATTAATATGAAATTTATTCTTAAATTCTTTGAAGTTAACGGTAATATACAATTTGGGAAAAGACAAAATAGGTCAATAGTCTAATGTAATTTTATTTTATGAATTTAAAATAGTTTCCATGCTTGACTACACATCTCCTTGGCTCTGAAGCATTAGATAGATAGATAGATAGATAGATAGATATTTCTATGAAGAGATAGATATCTATAGCTATTTCTCTAGAGATATCTGTATCTCTATGTATCTATCTTTTAAAATGACTTTGCACAGTACTCTTCAGCCTTTGAGATATTATGTATATGTGCGGAGGGCAGTGAACTCATTTTTTGTACTTAGGCATAATTTCCTATAATGATTTGTAAGATCATAGATATAGACCTCATAAACCATCTCATCCAACCATTTGATTTTACAGAATCAAGGATATTAGATGACATTGAAGATCACACAGTTAATAAATATCAAAGGAGGGATTTGAAACCACATATTCTGACTCCAGAGACATTGTTTTTTCTTCCTATTACATCATTTCTCAAGTGTAACCTAGTTCTTAAAATATTATAGATTATAGCTTTAAATTAATAAGTGTATAATTTCACACATGCATATGTATCTATATAAACAAAATTAAGGTTAATTCAACAATTGATCACATAGTATATAGAAGAAGTCAAGGAAACAAGGATAAAAATAAAAAAAGCTTCTGTCTTCACTAAGCTTACATTCTACAAGAATAATTCACTTACAACATAAAAATAAGTAAATATATGAAAATTTGAAAAGAAATCATGTGGTTTAATGGGGGCAAAATAAAAAAAAAGATTTGGATACAAAAGATCTGGATTCATATATTTTTTCTTTCCAACAAAGTTTTGTAACCTAGTCAAGTCATTTACTGAATATGAACCTTTTTCTTCAACTATAAAATAATTGGATCACATTATTGTTAAATTCCCTTATAACTCTAAATCTATTATATATTATCTAAATCTTGTGCTTCTCATCATATCTTTACTAGACACAAAACTATATACATTTTTCATATTTGTTTGGGTTAGATGTGTATGCCTACTTGTGTAGAACATATAAAACATGCTAATGTTTTACAAATACTATATAGGTTGAACTACATGTTGAATTACTAAATTGAATGGAACTATAGATCACTGAGGAAAACAGGTGAAGTTAAATGAGCAGAGTCTACAAAACTATAGAAATCATTTAGATAATGATGCCTCTATTTTCAAAATCAGATAATGAATCAAAATAATGAAGGACAAGGAAATAATAACAACAAAAAAAGGGACCTGGTTTCTCTTACTGTGTGTTACACATCAGTCATTTGTTTACATGACATGATTCAGCATCTTAGGGTAGAAGTGGGTCAGCATTTAGGGTAGAAGTGAGTAGGCCTTTTTTTTTTTAAGACCAGCTTCTGTGTTCTGTTTGAGGAAAACTAGCTATTACCAACATTGTGCACATGGCATTTTCAACTAGGTCATGTCCTGCTTCAGGAAAGATTACTGGACAAAAGATTCAGGTGTAGCTACTCCATACAAAATGATATAATGATCTTAAAAAATTCTATTCCAGTCATCAATCAATAAGCATTTAATAAATACCTACTATGAGCAAATGACTGTGGTAAGCTGAAGATACAAAAAAAGAAGAAAAAGACAAAACTCAAGGAGTTTACAATTTAATGAGGGAGAAAATATATTAACAAATATATACAAAGCAAGCTACATACAGTATAAAGAAATAATATTTAACAGGGGGAAGGCCTTGGAACTAAGAGGAATTGAGGAAGGTAGGATTTTAGTTGAGACTTAAAGAAAGCTGAGGAGGTCAGTAGTCAAAGCTGAGGAGGGATAACATTCCAGGAATGGGAGACAGCAAGAGAAAATGCCAGAACCAAGAGGTGGAGTGTATTTTTTTTTTTTTTTTTGTGGAATAGCCAGGTGGCCACTGAGACTGTATTAAAAAATACATATTGGAGATTATGGTGTAAGAAGGCAGGAAAAGTTGAAAGAGAATAGAGAAGAGGTTTGAATGCTAAACAGAACATTTGTATCTGCACCTGAGGGCAACAGGAATTCACTAGAGTTTACTGAGCAGGGGAGTAACATGATCCAACTTGCGCTTTAGTAATATTAATTATGAGCTGAATGGAAAATGCAAGGCAGACCCACCAGCAGACTATTGCAGTACTAAAGGCATACGGTGATGAAGGCCTACGCTAAAAAGGTGGAAGTGTCAGAAAAGAGAAGAAGATATATTCAAAAGATGTTGCAAAGGTAAAATCAGCAGATCTTCACAGCAGCTGGGATAAGAGGAGTGACATATAGTGAGGAATTTAGAATGACTCCTGAGGGGCAAGGAGGATGGTGTTGTCCTCTGTAGTAATAGAGAAGGTAGGTACATGGAGAGTTTATGGAGAAAATAATAAGATTGGGGCAAGAAAGGTAATTGTGAGAATCGCCAGTATGGAGACAAAATCCAGGGAAGCTGAATATGATCAAAGTAGAATGGTGTAGATGTAGAAGAGAAGGCCCAAGAAAGAACATCCATGGTTAGAGGGCATGTAATAGAAGAGGATTTAGTAAAGGAGAAAGAGAAAGAACAGTCAGATAGGTAGGAGGAAAACCAGGAGTTTATGCTTTCCTGAACACCTAAAGAGAAGAAAGTCTCAAGGAGGAGATAGCAATCAACGATGTCAAAGGCTGCAGAGAGATAATTTAGAATGAGGATTGAGAAAAGGCCATTGGATTCAGCAACCAGGTGATCTTTAGTAGCTTTGGAGAGAGCGGTCTAAGTGAGCAGATAAGATCAGAAGCCAAATTTTAAGGAGTTAATAAAAAAGTGAGTGTGAAGTGGAAGCACCTGTTATAGACAATCTTATTGAGGAATTTAACTGCAAAAATCAAAAGAAATATAGGATGATAAATAATGGGAATGGAAGGGATATGTGAGAATATTTTTCAGGATAGCATAGACATGAAGATGTTTGTATGCAGTAGGGAAGGAGCCACTGGAAAGGGAGAGATTGAAAATAAGTAAATGAGTAGGAGGGGCAGATGGGGCAATCTGGTGGAGGATATTGGATGGAATGTGATTGTTTGAAGTAGAGTCCTTAGCCTTGATAAAGGAATAAGGCCACTTCATCATATAAAACAGAAGAGGAGAAAGTGACAGAAGCCACCTGAGAGTTAGGAGATGAGGAAGAGGGGGAAGAGAGAGTTCACAGGAATGATTTCATTATTTTCTGTAAAATGTGATTCAAGAGCTTTCACCTGAGAAAGTGGGTGGAGGGGAAACAATAGGTAGATTGAGAAGGAATGAAAAGGTTTGCAACAACCACTATGAAGAGTGGGATAATCAGTTGATATTCGTATAATAGGATTACCTAGAAGCAGTGAGAGCTCAATTGAGGTTATGTAGTATATATTTGTAGTGAACCAAATCAGAATGGTTGTGTGATTTTCTCCACCTTTTTTCAACAGCATATGTGCAGGCACAAAGTGGACTAATGGCAAGAGATTATGGTCAGATAAGCAAATTTCAATTTTTTTTTAGGCAATTGGGGTTAAATGACATGCCCAAGGTCGCACAGCTAGTAAGTGTTAAATATTTGGTCTGAGGCCAGATTTGAACTCAGGTCCTCCTGACTTCAGGGCCAGTGCTTTATCTACTGTGCCATTTAGCTGCCCCAAATTTCAAAATTCTTGAACATAGAGGTGGTACATTTATTGGTGATGGCAATATAAGAGGTATGATCATCTTTGTATGTGGCTTTGTATGTGACTGAGTAGATTGAGAAGTTGAGTGGTTAGGATGTGAGGGAAAATCAGTATGTATGTTGAAATCCCCTAATATGAGGGTAGGAGTTGGACAGGAGAGAAAATAATGTAAGCCCATTTATTTGTTTATTGTTTATTATACTGATTTACAAATTAATTTGAAAGAAAAACAAGATAAAAAGAAATCTCTCCTTTCCCTCAAGATGGTGCCAAAGGTGAAGAAGGAAGCAGTTGTTCCCCTCCTAGAGAGAAGCCAAGTCTAAGGCCTTGAAAGCCAAGAAGGCAGTGTTGATAGGTGTTCATAGCCACACGAAGAAGATCCAAATGTCTCTGATCTTCCAGTGACACCAGACACTAAGACTTCGATGACAGCCCAAATACCCTCAGAAAAGTGCCCCTTGGACAAACAAGCTTGATCACTATGCCATCATTAAGTTTCCTTTGACCACTGAGTCTACTATGAAGAAGATTGAGGACAACACCCTCATCTTCACTGTGGAAGTCAAAGTCAACAAGCATCAGATCAAGCAGGCAGTAAAGAAGCCGTATGATATCGATGCGCCAAGGTCAATACACTGATCCAGCCTAATGGAGAGAAGATCTATCTCTGACTTGCTCCTAACTATAATGCTTTAGATGTTGCCAACAAAATTGGAATCATCTAAACTATGTCCAGCTCTCCAACTCCACCTGCAATAAAAAGTTTTCCAGTATTAAAAAAAAGAAATGTCGGTGTATGTGCTTTACCACCAACAATTCAGCAAATTTCTTTTTGATATTAAGAAGAAATTTCAGAATGCAAAGATAACTTTGCAGATAGACTATGTAAAGACATCATAGCTGCATATGTATTGCTCTATCAGTCTATAGAAGGGTTGTGGGTTTTATGGTCTTTAGGTAAAATATTCTTTGAGAACTCAACTGGTTCTTTAAATGTATGTCAGTAAATGTCAAGAATTTGGCAACCTCTTTTATAAGAACCAAGTGACCTACACTGGAATATTTGAGAGACTCCATCTGACTCCAAAGGAAAGATTTTTTTTCAACATTTTCTCAGTTATTTTCTGCTACATTGCATTAGAGTTTCCAATAGCTAAAGGAAAAAGATTTTATGTTCTCAGAGAACAAGAAAATAAACCTTTAATTAATTTAAATTATTTGATGATTTTAAAATAGTTAAGTATACACCTTCTACCTGCTTCTGAATTTACCCCTCAAAATGATTTCAGCAATACAACCCATAATTCCACTTAATGAAACTGAATTCCAATTTGCTGATGATTGAGTGGTGTAGAAGCTAGGCCAAAAAGACTGCTAGTTTACACATAAGGAAATAATCTTTGTAGATACAAACACAAATAATAAACAACATTTATTTCAATTGGTTATGATCTCTAGAGAAAAAGGGGAATTCATACAACTAAATGAAGATAACACGATAATGAAAGTTAGACTATAAGTGATCTTTGTTAAAATTCTGTATTCCAGGAAAGATCATATAGCATTTTTAAAATTTATTTCTGAGCCTTTGGCTCAGATTTTCAAATGAACATTGTGTCAAGGAAACATTACATAAGAAGATATATCAATGAAACTAAATACCCATAGATTTCTTTGAGAATTAGTATTTTATATCACCAAACATATCAAACTTACAAATGTTTTAAATTTTTATTTTGACACTATCAATATAACAAAGCTCTAAATCATTAGTAATAATCTTTACACTCAAACTTATAACTGTTTTCCAGTTGTCATCAATAAATATGCTTTGCAGATTAATTTTTTGTTTGATGCTTAGATTAATAGATTAATTTCCCCCACCTCTTAGTTCTCTAGTAATTACAGCCCTTGGTTTCCATTATGAAGATTCTAATATAACATAATTTGTATGAAATTTTTCCCTTTTGGATTTTGAGAGATTTCTGATTCACCTTCTCAAAATTCAATATTCAAATTCAAATTCAGTTCTGACTAATCACACTTTACCTTATGTCAGCAGTCATATAAGGTTTTTGTTTTAATTGAACAAGTAGAAAAATGCTAGTAAAGATAATAAGAACTGGACAATGTCTTTAAATTTTATTGCCTATTATAATTATTTAGTGCCTTTGATATAACTAAAAAAATGAAATTCATTAAACACTAGGGAATATAACTCTTTCAGCAATGGTCTAGGAAAAAAATCAAATCATTATCCACACACACACATACACACACACACACACACACACACACACACACACACACCATACTCCTTTTAAAATTAAACCATTATGGGGGCAGCTAGGTGGTGCAGTGGATAGGCCCTGGATTCAGGAGGACCTGAGTTCAAATCCAGCCTCAGACATATAACACGTACTAGCTGTGTGACCCTGGACAAGTCACTTAACCCCATTGCCTAGCCAAAAAAAAAAATGAATATTACAAAAATATCAAATTTCCTCTTATCTTTACAATGGAAAATAAGAGAATTTAAGAGTTGTTTGCAAAAATACATGAATTGGATGAATTATATATATATGTATATCTATTTTAAATCATTCATACAAATGAAAATTCAATGACACCTTGTAGGTCTATTTTCATTACTATAAATGATTTTTGCACTTTTTGAAAAAATATAATTCATCTGACATTTCCATATTTTTACAAAATAACTATTAAATTATCTTAGTTTTTGCCTTGTAGAGATAAGAGGATTTTTAAAACATTTAAATAATACTCATTATTGGTATGATTTTAAAAGTGGTATGGTGTGTGGGGGAGAAATAATGATTTAGTTTCTCATAGGTTAAAAAAAGTCAATATGCCCTTGTGGTTAGTGATCAAAGACATTATATGAGCTACTATATCTGTGCATCACAAGGAGAAATCTTATTATAATAACATCCCTTAGCCAAGCATTTTGAAACACATTTAATAATATTTTTAAAAAAAAAGTTATTTCCCCTAGGCTTTCTTTCCTTCCTTCATCAGACCTAAGCAATGTCCATATTTCTGTCTAAAAGGAAGTGTACTAGTTTCAGATTTCAACATGATGACTATAGTGGCTTTATCAGTCATCATACAAGGTAATATATACATTGACATGTTGCTTCACATGCAAATCCCTATCCAATTCTGGCGCAGATTTCTATAATTTCAGTGAAGCATTATTTCAGTAGTCAACATAAACTGAGAAAAAAAATTACTTGAAAAAAACCACCTACATTTCCAATTAGAAAGAAGCTGTGTAGGTGGAATGCATTTTCATTATATCATCAAGTAGAGTTAGAGTCCTAAATGTTGTTTAAATCCAAAAACAAGATCTCTTAATGAAACACAAAGAATCTTTAGGCAGAAACTGAAATGATGATGATGATGATGATGATGTTGACAATGGTAATGACATTTTCCACAAATATATAATCACATCCATCATCCAATAAGTCTGAGAACTAGGTGTAAATGTTAATATTATCTACTGAAAAATGAAACATTTCTTCTTTTGTTGCCATGTAATCATTTACTTCTATAAATCAAGACAATATCTATGGGAAAGTAAAAAGAAAATGATGAGGCCATTTTACCTGATAAGAGAAACTAGTCTTTTTCATGTCAGGTTACATTGTGCTCCCTGATTTTTACGGGCATAGGTATATTCCTCAGATTCTATTTTACTGTCATGGTTGTTTTCTGTAAATATTTGTCCTATTTCGTATATACAGTTTTTGTTTTTGTTTTTGTTTTTGCTAAACATAGGCAGGTGGGGGGATATTTATCTGTGGATGTGTAGGCTCTCACTTGAATCAACTGAGCTAGGTGAAGCTGACTCATTAAAAGTTCCTCTGCAGATTACATTTCCTCACCTGATTTGGCTTTCTACTTTCATAAAGAAGTCTAACCTGACCTTAAATGACATTAGTGGCAGAAGTTTCATGTTTTTCTCATACTAGATACCATTGGTAGAGGATTATACTTAGTCACAATTTACTATCCCATTATTTTGTAACAGCTTCAATAGCAATTAAATTGTTCACTTCCTCTAAATATGCCACCCAGAAGCTTTCTTTTCCTAATTATATAGTTACAAGTAGTACATAGTTTCACAATTAGTATGTTTGATAATATTTTTGGCAGGCCAGAAATTTAATTGAGAAAAATTTTGAGTGTTTGTATGACACTGACTTGGGAGCCAAATTTGCTATATTCTTGAATTGTATTAATTTTGGTTAGTAATTAGCCTTTGAAGAAACAACACCCCAAACTTTAGGTTTGCTATAGTATGAAAAAATGCTTCCCCCTTGAGCTTTATTATTAAAATATTTTCCAAAGTTCTCCACTGAGCACACTTTACCCTCCTAAGGCATCATAAGCAATGAAGGTTGAGATTGCCAAAAGCTTCTTTGGGACAATAAGCCTTTCTTGACCAGTTTAAGAATTAGGTTCAGATTTTTAAAATTCTCAATTTAATATATTCACTGAGATGATTACCAATTTGCAGATTGTATGGAAGAAAACACAGTAGAAAAAGATAATAGAGAAAAACCACATAAACCTAGTAGTTCTAAATTTTTATGATTAATTAGATACTCTTCACCATTCCCATTATAATTTACTCATTATATGTTTGAGAGGGGCACTTGTAAAACCACAACAGACTTTGGCCTATGATACTAACTTAATAGTCAAAGGGTGGCCTCTCCAACTAATCATATTTATTCTGGTTTACAGACTTGGTGGTTATAATACTTCGTTGAGAGGAGAAGGTTACAAATGTGTATGCAAATCTCTTTTTCTTGAATACTGCCTTCAATTAAATGTGACAGGCACATATCTTCACTGAATTTTTAATCACCACATGGAGAACTGCAGTGCACTTGTGCATCTGTTAGTTTCAGACACCCCCAATCACTAGTCTCACTAATAGGATTTGCTTTTATCAGTGTCTGCATCAATAAAAGGGCAAGTGCAGTTTTTGTCTAAGCTGGGGAATAGGTGAGCTTTATCTCCTCTCTGTAGTCAGACTGCACAGCTTTTCAAAATGTCTATTTTAGTATTAAACTTTGGAAGTCAGACAAGTGAGGATACATTTGGCATGCATATTATGGCCTCCTGTAAACCCAAGAAAATCAACTGTTGCAAATGTAAATACCAAACACCTGGTGTAGTATTTAGGCTGTAGTTTATTAGAAAACCAAATGGCATACAAATACAAATGTTCTTTAATAGTCTGGTTTAGAAGTGAGAATTGTGTGTGTGTATGTATGTGTATACACATATACATATACATACATATATATGCATACATACATACACACGTGTTACCTGCCCTCTACCAGTACATACACACAAACACTTAAACACACACATTTTTGTATTTTTTCCTAAGACTATGCAAGTCATTAAGATGGACTAAAATCCAAATAATCTAGAACTTCTCATCTTTAGACCATTACTATATAGCCTACAAGTCACTATCATCCTTAACTGAATAGTCAGTATTTACACATGCTGTATAAGCCAGAAAATTAAAAAATGCATTAAGGCTAAATTAAATTCTAGAATATCCATTTCAGAAAAAAAATAGAATCTAAGATTCCAAGGGAGGAAAAGTCCTAAAGTGTTTTTTACATACCACCTAGATGCAAGGCACAGAACTATTTAATAATGATCATTAGCACCTTTGTAGGGCTCCTCCATGAAGGATGATGACCAAACTTGATTTCATTTTTATATAGGGAGAAAAAAACAACCAACTCCAAATTTGTGTTGGTTTAGATTAGCTTAATGAACATTGATATCTCATACTAACACTTGTTACCCATTAGAAAGGGTTAGAGAGATTATAGAATAGCCCTTTATATATGTCTTTTAAAAACAGATAGAATTTCAGCTGCTTTTGGAGGAATAAATTCACATCTATTTACTAAAGGAAGACACAAATCTGCAATTTAAGAGGTAAAAGGAGTCACCACTATTGGGACTTAGCAGCTTCTGGTCAAGTGCAATGACATAAGACCCAGAATCTACCAAGTAGTTAGAGGAGCCAGAAGAGTTGAGTAACAGAGTATTATTGCAAAGGGTAGTCTAAAAGGATAGTTGTTTTTGGGGTGTGTGTGACTGCATTTTAATACAAAGGCTTTAGTGTCTGTGATGGAAGAGGAAGAGATTGAAGAAGCACATCACAACTCTCAGCCACTAAACCATGAAGCTTGTGTCCACCTTCAAACTGTGTATTGGTATGTTCCTGCTACAATAACTCTCTTCCTACAAGACTCAACCATTTTAATGGGAAGGGATATCTGAGGTTCCCACTGGGTAGTTAGGTGGCATAGTGAATAGAGTGCCAGCCCTAGAGTCAGGAAGAGCTGAGTTCAAATCCTCCCTCATACACTTAATTGCTGTATGACCCTGGGCAAATCAGTTAACTCTTATTTAACTCAGTTCCTCATTTAGAAAATGAGCTGGAGAAGGAAATGACAAGCCATTCCACTATCCTTACTAAGAAAAAATGAAATGGAATCATGAAGAGTCTGACACAACTGAAAAATGATTAAACAAATAAAAAGGAGGTTCCCAACAGGGAGGAGAAGCAATGAAAAATATGTGCTAAATCCTATAAACACATTAAGAATTTACTGCTTAGGGAAGAATATCAAGAAAGTAATCAAAGGAAACATAGTAAACCTGAAAAGGTTGTAAAATACAGCACTAGTAAAATAATCACTGTTGTAAATGCTAAATTGAAAAAGGTATACAATATAATACTACCACTTCTAATAAAATATAATAAAGATAATAAAATGATAGCTAGCATTTAAATAGTATCTAATTGTGCAAGGAACTGGGGTAAGCACTTTGTAAATATCATCTCATACGAATTTCATAGCAACCCCAAGAGGTAAGTGTTATCATTAACCTCATTATATAGATGAAGAGATAGGGGCAAATAGTGGTTAAGTGACTTGCCCCAGGTCACACAGTTAATAAGTGTCTAAGACTGTATTTAAACTAAGTCTTCCTATCTCCAGGACAAGTAATCAATCCATTGTACCACCGAGTTGTCCTTATGCAAGTGTACCCCCTCTAACAATTCAGGCTACAAATAGTTGTGAGTAGTTGACCATATTATTGAGTTGCAATCACTAATGAATTTTTGATAAGTCTCTCTTAATGTAGCTAAATTGGTCTTTGAACAGAAACAGCACACAAACAGTATTTTACTAGTCTATGATAATTTTTTTTTTGGCTTGGTGAAACTTGTTGAAGCTTATGCTCTGCTTGTATTACCTCCATGTTATTATTAAATATTAAAGAAAAACTTTAGTGGAAGCATGAAAAAGTAATTGTTTTTAAAGCATAAGATCCTCTACTAAAACTTGCATAAATTGAATTTCTACTTCCCTATTCAACGAAACTTGTTAAATTTACTCCATCTAAAGAAATTTAGCTTAATATTTTTTATTCTTTTATATAATCTTAGTAGTATCTTGAATCAAACATATCATTTAAAGATGGTCATTTATATTTACTGTGAACTTTCTATAATTATGCTGTCTCTTGTCTCACAGGAATTTTGTAGTTTGTTAGCTTAAATAATATTGTGAAAAGATGACCATGCTACATGATCACCAACTATGAAAATTATTTATATATGAAAAGTTTGTGCTATGATATAATGAAACGTTTATTGTAAGGCTGATATTTGATAACAGTACAATTATTTTATTTCATGATATTTAGGAATACAATATTCACTTAAATTACTACAATTAGTATTAATTTTGCCCAAACACATCAATTATTTCTAAAGATATTTTTGATGGGAATATGAAGAAAAATGAGAATTGAGTACATTGGAAAGCAACTCTCAGGCTCCTTGGAGGATATGTTTACAGAGTGCCTAGCACATAGTAAGCCTTTAAAAACTGCTTATGAACTTCACAGGATGCATATCATAGGGCTATCTAGGGTTCTAGAAAATAAGAAAATACTTCTATGTTTAATAATGATTACTTTTCATAATAGCCTGTACTGAAAAGAATTGAGGTTTTGGCTATAGTAAATAAATATCTGTGGAAAAAGCATTGTGGGGGGCAAAGCCAAGATGGTAGAAAGAAACCAGGAACTCACCTGAGCTCTCCCCAGTTTCCCTTAGAAGCAGTGTTAAATCAAGCCTCTAAAAGAATTCTACAGCAACAACATCCACAAAAAAGGTGTGGTGAAACAATTTTTCAGCCCAAGATAACTTTGAAGGACTTCAGGAAATGTCTGTCTCATTTGGGTAAAAAAGGATTGAAGCCTAGTACAGATGATATCTGGGCAAGCCAACAGGAGGCTTTTAGCCTCAGCATAATTCAACAGCTGAAGCCCAAAGGTTCTGGCCCAATAGGCCAGTGGCACAGCAGGCCAGCTGTGGGGCTTCTAGCCCCAGTGGAGCAGGCAAATCAACCTTGGAACCCAGGTCATAACAGCCATGACTAGGCCAGGCAGACCTAATACAACTCCTAGTGCAAGCCTCCAGCCCCAGAGGCCCTAGGGTGGAGACCCATTGACCAAGCCTCTGGCTTCCAGTGCAAGAAGCTTGGGACAGTGTTCCCTGTACCCTAGTAGCAAAGCTCAACTTATTAAGAAGTGCAAAACATGAAAAAAGAGCCCTGAACATAGTAAGCTTCTATGGCAACAGGGAAGATCCAAACACAAACTCAGGAGAGGACAATAATGTCAAAATGCCTGCATGCAATGGACATTCAATGAAGACTCAAAAGGGAATATGAATTGATCTCATGCCCAAAATACCCTCTTGGAAGAGTTCAAAAATGATTTTAAAAATCAATTAAGAAAGATAAAAGAAAAAATGGGAAAAGAAATGAGAGTTGTGCAACAGAATTGTGAAAAAAGAGTCAAAGCTTGGAAAAGGAAGCACAAAAATGGACTGAAGTAAACAACTCCTTAAAAAAAAAATTGGACAAATGAAACAAAAATTCACTGAAGGAAACAACTCCTCTAAAAGTAGAAATGACCAAATGGAAAAGGTGGTACAAAAGCTTACTGAAGAAAACAATTCCTTAAATATTAGAATTGGGCAGGTGTAAGCTAATAACTCTAGGAGACATCAAGAATCAGTCAAACAAAATCAAAAGTATGAGAAAAAGAAGAAAATGTATTATACCTCATTAGAAAAACAACTGACCAGAAAAATAGATCCAGGAGAGATAATTTAAGAATTATTGCTCTAACTGAAAGATATGATTAAAAAAAAAAAGAACCTGGACTGCATTTTTCCAGACATTATTAAAGACAACTGCCCTGATATTCTAGAACCAGAGGGTGGAATAGTGGTTGAAAGTATCCATAAATCACCTCCTGAAAGAGATCCCCAAATGAAAACTCCAAAGAATATTGTAGCCAAATTCCAGAAGTATTAAATGGTCAAGCAAAAAGTGTACTGCAAGCAGTCAGAAAGAAATAATTCAAACATCAAGGAGTCACATAGTCAGGATTACACAAGATTTAGCAGCTTCTACATTAAAGGATGACAGGGCTTGGAGTATGATATTCCAGAAAGCAAAGGAGCTAGGAATGCAACCAAGAATCACCTACCTGGTGAAATTGAGCATAATCCTTCAAGGGAAAAATGGACATTCAAGGAAATAGGAGAATTTCAAACTTTTCTATGAAAAGACCAGAGCAGAACAGAAAACTTGATCTTCAAATACAAGACTCAAGAGAAAAATAAAGCTTAAGAAAGAAAAAAAAAAAGCCATGGTATTCAACAAGGGTAAATTGTTTATATCCCTGCATGGGAAGATGATAGTAATAACTCTTGAGAACTGTATCTCTTCTAGGGAAGTTAGAAGGAGTATACTTAGCCAGCAGGTTTTGGTATAAGTTATATTTGATGTGATGATAAAAACAATTAAGGGATAAAAAAATTTGCTGGGAAAAGAAGAAAGGAGAGGCAGAATGGAGTAAATTATAGTACATTAAGAGGCATGAAAGACCTATTATAATATAAGGTAAGAAAGGAGGGGGTGAAGATTGTTTGAACATTACTCTCATTAAATTTCACTCAAAGAGAGATAAATATACGCACTCGGTTGTGTAGAGAAATCTATATTACCTTATAAGGAAGTAGGAGGGGAATGGAGAAAGAAAAGGGAGGGAAATGCCCAATAGAAGGGAGTGCAGAAGTAGGAGGGGAAAGAGGAAAGAAAAGAGAAGGGGGCTGAGAGAGGAAAGGGAAAGTTAAGGGAAGCAATGGTCAGAAACAAAACACTGGTGAGGAGGGACGGGGTGAAAGGAGAGAGAAAAGCATAAAAAGGGGACAATGGGAAGGAGGGAAATACACAGTTAATAATCACAACTGTTAATGTGAATGGGATGAACTCTTCCATAAAATGAAAGTGAATAGTAGAGTGGGCTTAAAAATTGACTCCTACAATATGTTGTTCACAAGAAACATACTTGAAGCAGAGAGACACACACTGAGCAGAGGTAAAAGACTGGATCAGAATATTATGCTTCTGTTGAAGTGGAAAAAGCAGAGGTAGAAATCCTAATCTCAGACAAAGCAAAAGAAAAAAAGAGATCTAATTTAAAAAGACAAGGAATGAAACTAGATCTTGCTAAAAGGTACCACAGACAATGAAGTAATAATAAGACTAAACACATAAGCACCAAGTTATATAGAATCCAAATTCTAAGAGCATAACTTAAGTAAGTTACAGTAAGAAACAGACAGCAAAACTATCCTAGAGATGGATCTCAACTTCCCCCTCTAAGAGACAGATAAATGTAACCACAAAATAAATAAGGAAAAAATTAAGGAAGTGAATAGAATTTTAGAAAAGTTAGACATGATAAAGCTCTGGAGAAAGCTGAATGAGGATTGAAATGAATATACCTTTTTTCTTAGTGACACATGGCACCTACAAAAAAAACTGACTAAATTTTAGGGCATAAAAACTTCACAATCTAATGCAAAAAGGCAGAACTATTAAATAGATCTTTTTCAGATCATTATGCAATAAAAATTATATGTAATTAAGGATGATTGAAAGATAGAATAAAAATTAATTGAAAACTAAACTAACCCTAAAGATTGAGTGGGTCAAACAACAAATCATAGAAACAATCAATAATTTCATCAAAGGGAACAACAATAATGACACAACATACAAAAATTTAAAGTTGCAGACAAAGCAGTACTTAGGAGAAATTTTATATCTCTAAATGCTTATATGAACAAAATAGAGAAAGAAGAGATAAATGAATTGGGCAATTAAAGAAGCTAAAAAAAGAACAAATTGAAAATCCTCAATTAAATACTAAATTAGAAATTCTGAAAATGAAAGCAGAGATTATTAAAATTTAAAGAAAATCATTAAACTAATAATACTAAGAGACGGTTTTATGAAAAATCAAATAAAATAGATAAACCATGAGTTAATTTGATTTAAAAAAAAAGAAGAAAACCAAATTAACAATTTCAAAAAATAAAAGGGTGAATTCATGAACAATGAAGAGAAAATTAAAGGAATAATTAGGAGCTATTTTACCCAAATGCATGCCAATGATTCTGACAATTAAGTGAAATGGATAAAAATTGACAAAACATAAATAGCCCAAATTAACAGAATAGAAAACAAAATATTTAAATAACCCTTTTTTAGAAAAAGAAATATAATAAGTCATGAAAAAAATTTCCTAAGAAAAAATCTCTAGGTTAGATGGATTCAGATGCTAATTCTACCAAATATTTAAAAAAAATAATTACAATATTATATAAACTCTTTGGAAAAATAGGTGGAGTCCTACCAACTTTTTTTGTGATGCAAAAATGTTGCTCATATGTAAACCAGGAAAAGTCAAAACAGAAAGACAGACCAAATTCCATAATGAATATTGATGCAAAATATTTAAATAAAATATTAGCAAAGAGATTACAGCAACTTATCATGAGGATAATACACTATGATCAGATGGAATTTACACCAGGAATGCAGGGTTGGTTCAATATTAGGAAAGCTATTAGCATAATTGACAACATCAACACTAAAATCAACAGAAATAATATGATTATCTTAATAAATGCAGAAAAAGCCTTGGACAAAATGCAGCACCCAAAAACACTAGAATGCATAAGAATAACTAGGGCTTTCTTTAAAATGGTAAATAATATCTATCTAAAATCATCAGCAAGCATTATATGTAATTGAGTTAAGCTAGCATCCCTCTCATTAAGAGCAGGGGTGAAATAAAGATGTCCATTATCACCACTATTATTCAATATTATATTTGAAATATTACCTTTAGCAATTAGAGAGGAAAAAAATCTAAAAAAATAGAATAGGCAATGAGGAAACAAAACTATTACTCTTTGTAGATGATATGAAGGTATACTTAGAAAAATCTAGATAATCAACTAAAAAAAACTTGAAATAATTAACAACTTTAGCAAAATTGCAGGATATAAAATAAACCCACATAAATCATCAGCATGTCTGTATATTAACAAAAAAGCTCATAAAGAAGAGAGAGAAAATTCCATTTAAAAAAACAGACAATATGAAATATTTGGGAATCTATTTGCCAAGACAAACCCACTAGCTATATGAATACAGTTACAAAAATCTTTTCACACAAATAATGTCAGATCTAAACAATTGGGGAAAATGGCGATTACTCATGGGTATGCTGAACTAATATATTAAGAATTACAATTCTTTCCAAATTAATTTACTTATTCAATGTCATACCCATCAAACTACCAAAAATTATTTTATAGAGTCAGAAAAAATAACAAAATTTATCTGGAGAGAGATCCCTGCAATTCCCCTCTGATCAGTCACTTGATTCCCCCCTCAATCTGTGGGCTGGAAGTTCCAGAAGCAGCCATTTTCCTGGGCGACGTGCGGGGATTGGGGCTGGGACTAACCTTCTCTTTCACCCCAGTCACAGACCTTTCCTACTGACCTTCTCAGTTGTCTTTGGCATGCATGGGTTGAAAAGTCTGGAAACTGCCACAGCTACTAGTGATTCTGTCCTCTGTGGCCTGCTCCAGGTTTGCTGAGGCCTGTTTTGCCTGTGCACCCATGCCAAACTGTGTTTCTCTCCCCACCTGGCTCAATAGACCTTTCCAATCAACCATCCAGATTGTTTTGGACTGGAAATTTGTCTCACTCTGTCTTTTTGTGAGTTCTGCTGCTTTGGAATGTGTTTAGAATCATTTTTACAGGTATTTGGAGGGGTTTGTGGGAGAGCTCAAGTAAGTCACTGCTTTTACTCTGCCATCTTGGCTCCAAAATTTATCAGGAAAAACAAAATGTCAAGAATATCAAGAGAATTAATGAAAAAAAATGAAAAGGAAGGTGGTCTAGTCATGCCACATCTAAAACTATATTATAAGGCAATAATCATTGAAACTGTATAGTACTGGCTAAGAAAGAGTGGTGGATCAGTAATATAGATTAGGTACACAAGAAACAGTAGTGAATGATTATAGCAATCTCCTGTTTGATAAACCAAAAGACTCCACCTTCTGGAATAAGAACTGACTATTTGACAAAAACTGCTGGGAAAACTAAAGAAAATAATATGACAGAAACTAGACATAGACCACTTACATTGTATACCAAAGTCAAAATGGGTACATGATTTAGACATAAAGTGTGATAGCATAAATAAATCAGGAGAGTAAGTAATAATTTACCCATCAGGCATATGGAGAAAGGAAGGCTTGATTGATTAGTTTACTGATTGATTTGCCTGTTTGTTTAATTTTATTTAGTATCTTCTTTTTTCCCAGTTACATGTAAAACTATTTCAACATTCATTTTTAAAACTTTGAGTTCCAAATATCCTCCCACACTCATTAAGAAGGCAAGCAATTTGAGATAGGTTATACATGTGTAGTCATGCAAAACATTTCCATAATAGTCTTGTTGTAAAAGTCTAACTATATTTCCCTCCATCCTATTTCCCCCTTTTATTCTATTCTCTCTCTCCTTTCACCCTTTCCTTCCTCAAAAGTGTTTTGCTTCTGACCATCCCCTTCCTCAAAGTGCCCTCCCTTCTGTCACTCCTCCCCTTCTTTTATTCCTTTCCCCTCCTACTATACTGCAGGGTAAGATAGATTTCTATATCCAATCAAGTAGACATATTATTCCCTGTTTGAGCCAATTTTGATTAGAATAAGATTCACTCACTTCCCCTCATCACCCTCCCTCTTCCCTTCCACTATAAAAACTTTTTCTTACCTCTTTTATGAGAGATAATTTACCCCATTCAACCTCTCCCTTTCTCTTTCTCCCAGTACATTCCTCTCTCATCCTTAATTTTTATGTTTTAGATATCATCCCTTCATATTCAACTCACACTGTCTATATATACTCCTTCTAACTACCCTAATAATCAAAAAGGTTTCATGAGTTACAAATATCATCTTTCCACATAGGAATGTAGACAGTTTAACAAGTCCCTTATGATTTCTATTTCTTCTTTACTTTTTCATGCTTCTCTTGAATCTTTTATGTGAAAGTAAAAGTTTATATTTAACTTTGATCTTTTCTCAAGAATGTGTGAAAGTCTTATATTTCACTGAATGTCCATTTTTCCCCCTGAAGGATTATACTCAGTTTTGCTGGGTAGGTGATTCTTCGTTGTAATATTAGCTCTTTTGCCCTTCAGAATATCATATTCCAAATCCTCCAGTCCTTTAAGATAGAAGCTGCTAAATCTTGTATTATACTTATTGTAGCTCCACTGTACTTGAATTGTTTCTTTTTGGTTGCTTGTAATGTTTTCTCTTTGACCTGGCAACTATGGAATTTGGGTGTAATACTCCTGGTAGTTTTCATTTTGGAATCTCTTTCAGGAGGTTATTGGTGAAGTCTTTCTATTTCTATTTTACCCTTTGGTACTAGAATATCAGGGTAGTTTTCTTTTATAATTTCTTGAAAGATGATGTCGTCTTTTTTTTTTTATCATGGCTTTCAGGTAGTCCGATAATTTTAAAGTTATCTCTCCTGGATCTATTTTCTAGGTCAGTTGTTTTTCCAATGAGATATTTCAAATTTTATTCTATTTGTTTTTCCATTCTTTTGATTTTGTTTGATTGTTTATTTATGTATCATAAAGTCATTAACTTCCACTTGCCCAATTCTAACTTTTAAGGAATTATTTTCTTCAATTATTTTTGGACCTTCTTTTCCATTTGGCCAATTATACTTTTTAAGCCATTCTTCTCCTTATTGGCTTTTTGGAAGTGTTTTGCCATTTGGTCCAGTCTGTTTTTAATATATTATTTCTTCAGTATTTATTTTTGTCTCCTCTAGCAAACTGTTGACTCATTTTTCATAATTTTCCTGCATTACTCATTTCTCTTCCCAATCTTTCCTCTGCTTCTCTTATTTGATTTTCAAAATCTTTTTTAAACTCTTCCATGGACTGAAAATTCATATTATTCTTGGAGGTTCTGGATGTAGGAGCTTTGACTTTATTGTCTTCTGCTGTGTATTTTGATATGCTTGGTCACCAAAGTAAGTTTCTATAGTTAGAGTTTTTTTTTTTCATTGTTTGCTTCTTTTCCTAGTCTATTACTTGACTATTTAACTCTTTGTTAACGTAAGGCTCTGCTTCCAGTGTGGAGGGTGAACTGTCCTAAGCTTCAGGGGATTTGTGCAGCTGTTTTTTTTTTAAATAACTCTGAAGTATCACCTCACACTTATCAGATTGGCTAACATGACAGAAAAGGAAAATGACAAATATTGGAAGTGATGTAGAAAAATAGGGACACTAATTCACTGTTTGTGGAATTGGGAACTGATCCAATCATTCTGGAAAACAATTTGGAACTATGCACAAATAATATGTGTAACACTTCTTTTTTTTTTGGTGGCAAATTGGAAATTGAGGAAATGTCCATCAATTGGTGAGCAGCTGAAATAGTTGTGGTATATGAATGTAATGGAATACTATTACTCTATAAGAAATGATGAGCAGGCAGATTTCAGAAAAAAAAAAACCCAAAACCTTGACTTACATGAAATGATGCTGAGTGAAGTGAGCAGAACTAGGAGAACATTGTACATAGTAACATTATACAATGATCAACTACTCTTGACTTAGCTCTTCTCAGCAACACAATTATGCAAGACAACTCCAAGAGACTCTGATGGGAAAAAATATCCACATCCAGAGATAGAACTATGGAATCTGAATGTAGATTGAAGAGCACAATTTTCACTTTGTGTGTGTGTATGTCTTTTTCATTTTGTTCTGTTCCTTCTTTCACAACATATCTAATGTGGAAATATGTTTACATGATTGCATGCTGTCTTGGAGAGGGGGGTCAGGTTTGATGGAGGGAGAAAAAATTGAAGGACAAAATCTTATAAAAATGAGTGTTGATAACTATTTTTATATACAACTGGGAAAAAATAAAATACTATTTAGAAAAAAAAACTTTGTAAAGAAATGCTCCTCAAATTAGGAGAATGAATGGAAGGGAACAGAATAAGTTATCAATTGTAGTCTTTACTCTTATACAGTCTATGGAGGGAGATAGGATAAGAGGAAGAGACAGCGAGAAGAACAGGAAGTTGGAAGGGAAGAGGAGAACTTATTATAAATATAATCTTAAATTTGAGAAAAGGCAGGAAAAAGTCTACATGGAAAGAGACAATGATCAAATTACAGTAAACAAAGCAAATTATAGCAACCCAATTTTTGCTTAAAAAAAAGAGAAGAAAGAGGAAAAAAATCAATGAAAAAATAAATAGAGCAAAACCCAAACTCAGTAAGTACAAATTTCAATAGGAATTAAGTTAAACTTCCCCACAGAATGAAGTTGAGAGGCAAAATTTAAAATGAAACAAACCCAACAAATTCTATATGCCAAAAATAGTTAAAATAGACATTTATAAAGTGAAAAAGAAGGAGTAGAATATTTTTCCCATTTTATTTTTTTCTTTTTATAATAAAATTAATTAATACAAAATAAACATTTCCATTAAAATATCAAATATTAAAGGAGGCTTGTACATTAAATTGTGAATTTCTATGATGTAAAACTTTTTTTAGGTCAACAAAATGTAATATACATTGTTCAAAGTTGTCTAACTTGTATGATGTTATTCCTTTTAGCCACCCCTATCTCCCAGAATTATAAAGAGAGAAAAAAAAAACTTTTAAGAAATTTACATCTTCAAGCAAAAAAAGAATTCCCTCATTAATTATATCCAAATATGTATGCCTATTTTTGCCTCAAGAAATGAATAGTCATCTTTGTCATTGTCCTTTAGAATTAAGTTTGATTATCTTCATTATTCAAACATTTTATTTATTTATTTTTAACATTTTTTGCTTTTTAAATTTTGAGTTCCAGATTCTTTTTCTACTTCCTACTACTCCCACTGAGAAGGCAACAATACAATTCTAATTTTACATGTGAAATCCTGCAAAATATTTCCATATTAGCTACATTTCAATAAAAAAAAGCAAGAAAAGGAAAGTGAGAAAATTATACTTCAGTTTGCAATCAGGGTTCATCAGTTCTCTTCTGGAGGTGCATAATATTTTTCATCATGAGTCTTTTGGAATTGTCTTGGATCATTGTACTTATCAGAGTAGCTAAGTTTTCCCAGAGTTAACTGTCATTATAATCTTGTTATTCCTGTGCACAAAGATCTCCTTGTTCTTTTGATTTCACATTGCCTCTGTTCATGTAGGTCTTCCCAAGTTTTTTTTAACCTGAAACAACCCTACTCATCACTTCCCATAGCACAAGAGTACTCCATCTTAATCACATGCTGCAACTTGTTCAGCAATTCCCCAATTGATGAACATCCCATGAATCTTCAGTTCTTTGCTACTACAAAAACAGTTGCTATAAATATTTTTGTTTACATATAGTTTATTTTCCTTTTTCTTCCTTCTCTGGAATATAGACCTAGTAAAGGTACTGCTAGGTCAAAGAGTATGCATTTTTTTTTTTTAACTCTTTGGACCTAATTACAAATTGTTCTCCAGAATGTTTGGACCAGTTCACTAACCCACCAACCATTTATTAGTATACATATTTCCTCTCACCACTCATTTTTCATCTATGGTAGATGTGAGGTAGTAATTCAGAGTTGTTTTAAGTTGCCTTTCTCTAATCAATAATGATTTGGGGTATTTTTATATCACTATAGATGGTTTTGATTTCTCCTGAAAACTGCCTGTTTTTCCATTGATCATTTATCATTTGGGAAATAGTTCTTGTTTTTATTACTTTGATTAAATTCTATATTGAATATGTATTTTTAAAATGAGGCCATTACCAGATAAACTTGCTGTAATTTTTTTGATATTGCTTCACTTTCCATGGCATAGCAAATTTATTTTTTATATGACTACATTGTTTATATGCCATTCCAATCATCTTTACCTGAAAAACCAATTTTGTTTTAATGATAGTTAACTTTACTAATGTTTTGTCACCCTCACCGCTATCAATACAATTACCATCCACACGAGATCGAGTTCCTTTAGAGCAAGGGTAGGTGCTTAACAAATATTTGCTTTCTTTATCTATATTCCCATCTCCTAATGCCTAGAAACATTCTCATATCTCTTACATTCTAAAACAACAGTCCTCATTTGATCGTTCTGCTTACTGTCATCCAATATCTCCCTTCCCTTTACTACTTAATCTCCTTAAAGAGGGCAAATATAATGAGTACTTCAATTTCCTTTCCTCTCATTTTTTTCTTGGCTGTGAAGTCTAGCTTCAGATCTCATCATTCAAGAAAAAGTACTCTCTCCAAAGTTACCAATTGTGTGTTAATGGCAGATCTAATAGTCTTTTTTCAACTCTCATCCTTTTTATGGAATACTGACATTTGTATGTTCCAAATAATTGTTTTTTTATTTACTATCTGATCATCTTAATTTTATTTTCTTCTATTGTTATAGCTGACACATTATTTCCAGCAAAATATGAAGCAATTGTGATGATAATATGATGATATTGATGATAGTGCTGTAATTGCTTTGTCCCTGATTGTATTAGAAAGGCATCTTGTTTACTCCTATTACAAATTATATTAGCTTTTCATTTATATAAATTCTTTTAACATCTCTATATTTTAGTGCACTTTTTGTAACCAGAAATAAGTTTTCCATTTTGTTAAAAAGCTTTTTTCCCAGATCTATTATGTAATTGTGTACTATAATTATTTTGTCGTAGTGGCCTACACAATAAGTTCTATAGGACATATTAATGAAACAAATTATAAACATAAGGGTAGTTTTCATTATTTTGAGACAACTTTATATTTTTGGTGTAAATCTAACCTGATCATAACGTATGCTCCTTTTTGATGATATGTGACCAACTTCTTTTCTAACATCATATTTAAAATTTTTAGACTGATATCCATTAGGGATACAGGTCTATCATTTTCTTTCTCTTTTTTTGTTTCTTCCTGATACATTGAGGCCATATCTCAATATGAAGAAATTAGGTAAAATTTGTTCTTTCCATGTTTTTTTAATTTTTTTATAATCAATTTACATATTTAATTATTCGTTGAATGTTTGATAGAATTTAATTGCAAACACATGCTTTTTTATTTTAAATCTTCTTTCTTCTTTGTTGAATTAGTTTTTCTGAGAGTAAGTTATTTAAATGCTAATATTGTTCTGTTAATCAGGGTACATTCTATCTTTACAAAGATTTATCTATTTCATTTAGGTTTTCTTTTATTGGAATATTGTTGAACAAAAGCGTACCTAACAATTTCTTTTAATTCTCACTTTGCTGTCAATTTTCTTTCATTAGTCGTAATACTGCTAATATAATCTTCCTCTTTTTTAAAAAAAGTAATTAGTTTATTTTATTATAAAATGTTTTTTGTATTTATAAATTGAATAATTTCTCATTTCAAATTTTAGTCTCATCTTAGGACTTCAGAATTTCAATTTTGCTTTTTAGAATTTTTCAGTATTTTATTTTTAAAGTTGTATACCCAATTACTTGTTCTGGTTTTGCTTATATTGATGAAACCACTATTTACAGATAGACAATCTCTAAAGATTACTTTGGTATCCTCAAAATCTGTGTATCCTGTTTCATGATTACATCAGTCTTCAATTAAATTATCTATTATTTCTATGATTTGATCTTTGACCTACCAATTCCTTAAAGGTAAGTTGTTTTGCATGAATTAATTCTTATTCCTCTCTTCAATGGCCTTATTTGAGCATGTTTTTTATTCCAATGTTATCAATAAAGATACATTCACATTTTCAGGGGGTTTTTTTTGCATTTGCGAATTTGTGTCTTGGTACATGGTCATTTTTTGTAAATGTTTCATATATTTGGAAATATATAAATGTGTGTATATGTATACTACTTAAAATCTTTATATTATTCAGCATTAAAAACCACTTAATTGTCTCTTGAATAATTACTCTAAGAATGTAGGGGGATGGAGGCAGAAAGAGAGGGAAGAGAGAGAAAAAGAGAGAGAGAGAGAGAAGAAAGAGGAGGAGGTAGAGATAAAAAGGGAAAAAAACAGGCACATGGAAAGACAGAGACAAAGAGAGACAGAGAGAAACAGAAGAAAGAAAAGAGAAAGAAAAGGAAGGCAAAATAAGAAAAGACAAACAAAATAAAAAAGAAATAAACTCCAATTGCTTATCTTGGTTTCCATTTCCACAGTGAATAAAATGTGAAATTCTTGTAAGAAGCATAAATGATAAAGTGTGAAATAGACTTCAAAGTCTTGTAGATTTTCTAATCTAAGGTGTCATATAAAAATATATCTTTTATTAAACAATCATGTTGCCAGTGATTTCTAAAATGTTTTTTGCTTCCAAATGTGGATAGTTTATTTTTTTCCCATTTGACACATAGGAAGAGATGAAGATGAGTGAATGTCTTTCCAAATAAAGCTTTAAAAATTTTGTTTCAGTTCAATAAATGATCATGCTAAGATATGTTTATATATTTATATATTTGTATGTATATATATACATTTATATATGTATGTATACATAAACTAACTCAATAAGCATTTATTAAATTTTAACAATGTTCCAGACACTGTATTAAGCACTAGGGATAAAAAGGTGAAAATATCCACTGTCCTCAGGAGCTCATAAACTAATGGGCTAAACCACATCTCAATAATTATGGAAAACAAGATATATACAAATTAAGTGGAGATAATCATAGAGAAAAGTCATTATCATTAAGGAGGCTTATAAAACACTTATTGTAGAAATTAGGATTTTAAAAGAGACTTGAAAAAGTAAGGGGAATTCTGGCCAAAGAAGTGAGAAGGTGAGAATTCCAGTTATGGAGGAAAGTCAGTGAAAATGACTGTAATTGGGATATTAAAAAAATTAAAAAAACTTATTCAGAGAACAGCAAGGAGGCCAGATTAACATGTACCTGGGGGTAAGAAAGGTATAAAAAGAGTATTAAATTAGAAGGGTACTAAATTATGAGATGCTTTGAATGACATATTTTATATTTGATACTGATAGTGTTAAGGAGCCACTAGAGTTTATTGAATGGAGAGAACGGTGAGATAGTAAGACTTGAGTTTTTTGAAGATAAATTTGATAAATAAGTGGTGGATGAATGGACTGTAATGGAGAATGACTTGAGGTAAGTACATCAACCAGAGGGATGTCACAATACACTAGAAGTGAAATGATTCCACCAGGATGGCAACAGAGTAAAGAGATAAAATGGGACTTATACAATAAATATTATAAAGGTAAAATCATTAAAATGGGCAACATAATTAATATGGAGGGGAGGTGATAGAGAATGAAGAGTCAAGAATAACTGGGATTGAGAAGTTAGGACTAGATAAATATGTCTGAGAACCTTCAGAATATAGATGTAATTGTATACATGGGAGCTGATGAGGGGATTAATTGTAACAGTATAAAGGAAGAAGAGAAGAAAGTAAAGGGCAGAGATGTGAGGCATCCCCAGCATTTATCACCATATGTGCCACACAGTAGGCACTTAACTGTTAGATTTGATAGTTGACATATATTAAGCACATAGAATTTTCTGTACCTTGGATTCTATGGACCATATTCTTGGAAAAATATTTATGTTTTGTAGTCAGACCCATTTTAGTAAGAAAATTTTGAGTATTATTTTTTCTGTATTATTGGTGAATAACACTGAAATATGTAGAATGAACTAATTCAAGTGTATGGATATAGAAAGACATGGCATGTTTGAGCTTAGGAATAAAGTTAAAAGATCAGGGTTTTAGTTATCACTTGTTCAATTTTTTTCCCCAGTCATGTCAGATTCTTTATTTGGGGTGTTCTTGCAAAGATACTGGTGTGATTTGCTATTTCCTAATCCAGTTCATTTTACAGATGAGGTAATCGAGGGGAACAAGGTTAAGTGACTTTCCCAGGGTCACACAACTAATAAGTGTCTGAGGCCAGTTTTGAACTCAGGAAACATCATCAATATAATGTTTATTTCACTCTTTTTTTGGTCATGTCTGACTTTTCATGGCCCCATTTGAGGTTTGCTTGACAAAGATACTGATGTGGCTTGCTATTTCCTTCTCCAGCTTATTTTAAAGATAAGGAGTTGAGGCAAACAGGGTTAAGTGACTTGCCCAACGTCATATAGAAAGTAAATATATGAGACCAGATTTGAACTCAGGAAGATGACTCTTTCTCACTCCAGCATGAGATTCACTGCACCACTCATTTACCCAATGGTATACCAATGTTTACCAATGGTATACCTACTACAGAGCCACATACATATTTTAACATAATAGCTGTATTGTTTATATGCAAATGTACACACATATGTGTAAAAATAGAGGTATTGTTTACATGTAAACATGCATACATATGTTCATGCACATTTGTATCTAATATATGTGTTTATCTGCATATGTATACATGCCCATGCATATATACACATATAAATATGTGTTTTAGTGTGTATGTATTACATAAGTGTCAATATGTAAGTGATAGTACCTCCATGCAGTTTTAAACCAGCTTAGGGTGGCATTGGATTTAAAATATTTTTCATTTTGTAACTCTAAAATATATTGCTTTACACATATACAAATCCCACACAAGTTTCCTAATCTTATAAATCAACCTGCCATCTTTACAGGCACTTCCTGCATGTTTGTGTTATTTTTTTTTTAATTTGAAAGTGAGGAAAACTGTAAATTCCATGATTTAATTGGCTTTAGAAATATAATATATTTTGGTATGTGAATCTCAAATTTCTATACTGAAACTTAAATAGAATGAAACATAACCTGCTATAGAATATTTGGCAGTCCATTCTATTGAAAAGCTATTTAAAATGATATTATCACATCATTGAAACATATGGTAATCAATGCAGAGCTAAACAGAAACATGAAACTGAGAGTGGGATGGCACTCTCTATCTCTTAAAAAGCACAAAATTTGAAATAAGGAAAGGAAGTCTGATGCCAGTGAAAGCAACTTTTAATAGATCATTGATTTCTAGCGATAAACACTAAATATTGCTTAAGACATAGAGACTAACTTCTGTGTCATTGCAGTGACCCCTGAGAGAGAATACTTTGGATTTAAAAATATTCACAATGAATCTCAAAGCATCATGATAAGGAAGACTTGGAGCTAGAATGATCTAAATTTGCTCCGCTTCTGATATATTTGTGCTCTTTTACCAACCTTAGACAAATCACTTAATTTCTGGGCAGCACTTTGAGACTTGTTAAATTGAAGGTGCTGGCCTGTATTGAGAGAACTCTTTATTCAGGAGTTCTCTGACCCAATGAAATCAGTTTATTATATTTTATATATGTATATATATATATATATATATATATATATGTGTGTGTGTGTGTGTGTGTGTGTGTGTGTATTGTACACACACATATATATATACATGCATACATGCACTATATATATATATAGTCCCAGTCTATTATATTCTAATACAGACTCTCATAACTTCTCACTTTTTTAAGTGAAACTATTGGAAGTCTCCCAATCAATCTCTGTTTCTGGTTTCTCTTTTCTCCCATGTATTCTCCTCATGACTATCAAAATATCTTCTGAAGGCACATATCTGACTGTATTATTCCCCTACTTGAAGTCTTTAAATGACTATTGCCCCTAGTATTAAATACAACCTCTTTAACCAGGAAGTTAGAAAACATCCTCCACAAAATGTCTATAAACTACTTGGAGAGTATTACTTTACTGCACTTTCCTTTTTTATTTTCTATATTCAAGCTACATTGTCCCAAAACTCAACCTCACAACTAACAGTTTTGTGTATTAGTGCACTGGCACATGTCATCCTCTATGTCTGCAGTGCATTCCCTTTCCTTTTAGAATTCTTCTCTCAAGCTCCTGTAAGGTACCTCCCCCTCCATGAAGCCCCTGCAGCAGCAGAACTCCTCTACCAAGTTCTTAGCGCTTTCTCCATTCTCAACATATATTATCATTTTCAGATTTCATACCATGTAATTCTTTGACACAGTGGAATCAGATTAAAGATCAGACCTGTGAAATTATCATACATGCATTATTAAGTAAAAGATATGTCTCACAATGTTATTAACATTTGTCAATACTTAATATATGTTCATTGAATTAAATTGAATTGAATATATGAGACAGAGGGTAGGGAAACTTTGGAAAGTAAGCAGTTTGTTCTAAAACTACAATTAATACAATTTTGAAAATGCAATCTGCAAATGAATCAGAAGAGGTATGTTTGAACTATATTTGAAACTTCTTTCATTCTTATGAAGAAAGGGAGAACTTTCGAAAGTGAAAAAAAATGAAAAAAAAAGAAAAAATGAAAAAAAAATGAAAAAAGAAACAAAAATTAACCTAAAAGAGACAGCAGAAGAAGTAATGTTAGTTAGAATCAGTGTAGGCAAAAAGTACAAATAGGAACTAAATGAAATTGTAACATTAGGTTAGGAATGTACAAAAAATAATATGTTACTTAAAAGTTATAGATGGTGACCTCAACTATCTGGAACACATCTCCTTAGCAAATGGGAGAACAAATTACAATATCTGTAAGCTTTATTTGTCTACTTTGCCTATAGAGCAACTCAGAAACTATTTATTTAATGAAAATTCAGATGAGCTTGGTAATCTAGGTTCCCAGCTATAGCATGTTAGAAGAAGCAAATTGACAGAGGGTAGGGAAGGAGAAGGGGGTTCATGGAAACAACAAGTAGGCATGAATGATAGTCTGACAGGAAGAAAGGAAACAAAACCAAAAAAAAACCTATTAAAATGAAAATAAAACTTTAAAAACAAACAAAAAATAGAAGTAAGGTGTTATGAGTATTTGAAACAATATATAAAATTGAAACTATATATATACATATATACACATATACTTATATATATACACATATACACAGATGTGTATGTGTGTGTGTGTGTGTGTGTGTGTGTGTGTGTGTGTGTGTATGCTTCAGTGCTCAGGAAGGATTGATGTAATTATAGCCCTGTACCATCTTTGGTACTCAAATGACCTTAAGTAATGTTAAATCATGCTTGAGAGGCAGTCATTCATAGTGGAGAGAGAGAGATAGCATTAGAGCTTGTGCTGGGTTGAGCTCTGATTCTGACCCACAGTGGCAGGGCTCACCACTTAGCTCTCTCAGTTCCTGAGTAACCTCTCTAAAACCTTAAATTGCAGAGCAAGTGTTCTCTGTATTAATAGAGACAGTTTCCCGCCAGGGATTTCTCTATACAGATGAAATCACAGGTCTTTTCTGCCTTCTTACCCCACCCCATGTAGAAAAACTATTCAAAACTAAAACAAACAAAAACCTACTTAATAAGCTCAATTTAAGATGAGAAGAAAAATAATTTTTTTCCAATAAAAAGCTAAATTGTTAAAAACAAAACATTTTATATTCGCGATTGCATCTTCCGTTATCTAGAAAATTTATTTATGTGGAATAGGACTTTTTTTTTCTATAGTGGAAAAACACTGGTTTTGGTGTCAGAAAACATAGGTTCAAATCTTGCTTCTGAGACGTATTCCTTGTATGGCTGTAGGGCAAATTGCTTATCCTTTATGGGACTCAGTTCTCTCATAGGTAAAATGAGGGGGTTGGATGAGGTGGCCTCTTTGAAAGTTCTAGTTCGGTGGAGCCAAGATGGCAGAGTAAAAGCAGTGGCTTGCTTGAGCTCTCCCCCAAACCCCTTCAAATACCTGTAAAAAATAAATCTAAACAAATTCTAAAGCAGCAGAACCTACAAAAAGATAGAGTGAAACAAATTTCCAACCCAAGACAACCTGGATGGTTGATCAGAAAGGTATATCGTGCCAGGCAGGGAGAGAAACACAGTTCTGTGTGGCCGTGCAGGCAAAACAGGCAACAGCGAACCGGGAGCAGGCCTCAGAAGACTGAATCACAGATAGCTATGGTGGTTTCCAGACTTCTTAACCCATGAATGCCAAAGATGACTTAGAAGGTCAGAGGGAAAAGTCTGTGACTGTGGTGAGAGAGAAGCTCGGTCCCAGCCCCAGTCCCTGAGTGCAGCCCCAGGGTGGCAGCTGCTTCTAGAGCATCTGGCCTACAGACTGAAGGGGAATTGAGTGACTGATCAGAGGGGGATTGCAGGGATCTCTTACTGGTGCAAGATTCTCTTGCTTTGTCTATGCTTGGATCTAAGTCACAGTTCTGGGTGGTGGTCCTGTGGCGAGGAGGAGAGCTGGCATGGTGGAGCTTGTAGTGGTGGTGGAAAGGAAATCCTCCTCACAGTTCCAATGCAGAAAGGAGTACTCATGGTCACTCCTCCACACTGGAAACAGACCATTACCTTAAAAAAGAGTTTATAACTCAAGTTACCGGCTGGTATCATGACCAAAGCTCACAAAAAAGTCAGACCATAGAATCTTTCTTTGGTGACAAAGAAGATCAAAACACACAACCAGAAGACAAGAAAGTCAAAGGTCCTACAGCCAAAGCCTCCAAGAAAAATATGAATTGGTCCCAGGCCATGGAAGAGCTCAAAAAGGATTTTGAGAAGCAAGTAAGAGAAGTGGAGGGAAAACTGGGAAGAGAAATGAGAGTAATGCAAGAAAATCATGAAAAATAAGTCAACAGTTTGCTAAAGGAGACCCAAAAAATACTGAATAAAATAACACCTTAACAAATAGCTTAACCCAAATGGCAAGAGGTCCAAAAAGCCAATGAGGAGAAGAATGCCTTAAAAAACAAAATTGACCAAATGGAAAAGGAAGTACAAAAGCTTACTGAAAAAATGCTTCCTTAATAATTAGAATGGAGCAATTGGAAGCTAGTGACTTTATGAGAAATCAAGACGTAAAACAAAACTAAAAAATGAAAAAATAGAAGTCAATGTGAAATATCTCATTGGAAAAACAACTGACCTAAAAATAGATCCAGGAGAGATAATTTAAAAATTATTGGACTATCTGAAAGCCATGATCAAATAAAGAGCCTAGACATCATCTTTCAAGAAATTATCAAGTAAACTGCCCTGATATTTTAGAACCAGAGGGCAAAATAGAAATGGAAAGAATCCACCAATCACTTCCTGAAAGAGATCTCCAAAGGAAAACTCCTAGGAATGTTGTAACCAAATTCTAGAATTCCCAGGTCAAGGAGAAAATATTGCAAGCAGCCAGAAAGAAGCAATTCAAGTATTGTGGAAACACAATCAGGATAATACAAGATTTAGCAGTTTCAACCTTAAGGGACCAGAGGGCTTGGAATATAATATTCTGGAGGTCAAAGGAGATAAGATTACACCAAGAATCACATACCCCAAAAAACTGAGTATAATCCTTCAGGGGACAAAATTGGACATTTAGTGAAATAGAGGACTTTCAAGCATTCTTGATGAAAAGACCATAGGTGACTAGAAAATTTGACTCTCAAATACAAGACTCAAGAGAAACATGAAGAGGAGAGGGTGGAATACTAGAACAGAGGGCATCTGAGATGTGATAAGCCTCTTAGAAGAATTAAGAGAGAAATAATGAGAAATTCCACATATACTTCAAATCTTCCTTTGCTGAGGCTATCCCTCTAAAAACACCTCAGGACAGTGCAACTGTTCTAAAGCTTAGATATTCCTTCCAGGGAGATGGCACAGTCAGGAGGGTGTGTCCAATTCATTTAGCAATCAATATTTCCTCCTGTCCTAAGGATATGGAACCTTAAGCAACCTTGCAGGCTCAATGAAAATCCTAATTCACTGTCACATTATTCATGTTTTATCTTCAAATAATTATTGTCCAAAATATTACGTACCACAATTAAATTTTATGAGCCATAGTGATCCAAAGGCTAGGATAATTCACAAAAGAATTATAATAAACACTGTACCATCAAAGAGCTTGTATCTCAAGTAGCCCTCACCTCAGCTTCCTCCTTCTCCTTAAGTACATATGCAGTAAATACTAGCACATCTTCAAATACATCTGTTTCCTCAGCACTTCTGGGAAAACATCAACTGTCAATTACCAACCATACTTAATGTTCCCTGGGAAGCATTATTGGTATAGAAAGAACAACAAATTGAATCTTTCTGTGTGACCTGGAAGAAGCCCCAACACCTCCTGCCTACATTTCCAGTTGGATTTTACACTATTCCCTTTGGAGCATGCTATGTTCCAATCAAATTGGACCACTGGTTCTTTATTCTCATCCCTCTTTCTCTAGCCTCCATGCCCAATCATATATGCCTCAAATGAATTCCCTCTTCATCTTGACCAGTCCAAATATTTCTTTTCATTTTGTACCAGGAGCTCTACATCCTTTCACATAACACAATCTAATCAATTCTACTAGAATACAGATTTTCTGAAGGCTGATGAGAGAGAATGAGAAAGGATTAGTCTATTAGGAGTGAGAGAAAGAGGTTCAAATCCTTTTCTGGAGACTTGTGCGACCAAGTTCATCTCCCCTGCCTTTCCCTCTAACTCTTCAGGTGTAAAATGAAGATATTAGCTTGGTTGTCTGTAAGCTCCTTACAAGCTGTAGTAATCTTATACCTGTATTCCTTTTCACCCTTGAATCTGCAGGCCTAAAATAGTGCTCTCCATGTAGGGGGTGCGCAATAAATCTTTGCCAAATTGAAAAGAAAAAGAAAGTTCTAGTTCTATGATCCTAAGATTTACTGAAGATGCTACATAAGTGAAGGGTTACTTCAACAGAAAGACATGCAGGTTCCTGTTACCTTTAGAAGAAAGCCAACTATAAGGAACTCTTTGATATGATAATGCCATGGACATGGAAGCTCTGCTATTTGAGCCTTGGTCAGTCTGTGCAAAAACAAGTTAGTAGAAATAGTGTGATATTCCATTATGTATTTGCAGGTTTGCTCTCTGATATATCAGGAATATTCTCTTTGTACCTGATGGAAGACAATAACATTCCAATCCATGATTTTCCCTGAACCTTTTAGGAGAGGTAGAAATTTGATTTTTGAAGGAGATATAATCTCAAATATTGAGAACAAAGATTATTCCTTAGATATCCAAATGGAAGTTCAATAGAATCAAATATCACTCACTTAAATTCCACAAAATATGTTATTTTAAGTACTCAAACATTTCTGTAATCTCATCAATTTAAGCTCCATCCAATAATACAGATTGTAACTCATCCATGTTTTTCCCCCCAGAAGTTCACCACAGAACATTCACCCAGAATACTATAGACCTTCATTACTCTCTTCTGACATGACTAGGCCAAGAATAAATATTCAATCAACATTTATTGAACACCTACTATGTGCCAGGTGATGTAATAAATTTTGAAGATATGAAAAAGGACAAAAAAATACTCCCTGACTTCAAGGAGCTCACAATTTAATGTGGAGTTACTAGTGGAGCACTTTAGCTATCTATACAAAATCCCTGACTCCTAGCATATATCTAAACTATGTTCTTCTTCTCTCAAAAATAATTGATTTTTTAATCATTTTATTCATCAGATTTTTGAATCAGTTGAACTGTTTGCCATACTGGGTGGGGGGGGGCATTGCTGTAAAGACAAGACAGTGAAAATATATTTTTTAATCATACAAAAATGTCCAAGAATGAAAATTATTAATCCTGTTTGAGGTGGTAATGTTGGTTGAGTGAAATTGACAAGGCCTGTGATTTCCTTATTATAGAGCACTCCCAAGGAGGAACATCCTCCACCATTGTAAATAGGCTCTTGATCTGCAATTTATATTTACAGAGAATTGTGTAAATAACTAAGACTTTGAGTTACTTGTTAAAAGCTAGCATGTGTTAAAGTTGGCACATGAACCTATGAACCTAGACCATGTTGATTTTGAAGTCATTTTTTATTAACTTTACTATAACACCTCTCATTTAACCCTGCCCAAGGACAAAACTTTGTTTTCTTCTTTTTAAAGATCCTTTTCCTTCCTTCAAGGAATTTATAATTTAGTATATAAAGTTGGTAGCAATGATCAAGGAGGCTAAAAGTATGTAAAATTGTCAAAGTATTCATTTGGGTGATTGAATCACCACCTTTAAAAATCTGGTTTCACTCATATTAATTTCTTTTGAAAGACACTGCAGTGGAAAATACATTGATTTTCATGAAACTTTTAAGTGACTTCCCAAGTAAAGCCTTCCAGTGATGACAGATAATGACTGAGAATATATTCATAGCCTGAGTCAACTTTGATGTTTATTGAAATGTAGAATGTGGTAGTGTTTCTAAGAATCTTTTTTAATTCACTTAAGGAAAAGCTCCACGAACATATATTTCTGTTGTTTTAGGGACATGATAATGACTATAAATAAGTAAAAAAAAATTAAAAAGAAAGATGTTGATAATCTCATACTAACTGAGGTGGTAAAAGAATTATCACAGTAGGTGGACATTTTTAAAATAAATCATGTTCATAACAGCACTTTGGTTCTTGTAGCAGCATGGATATTTAACTGCAATGTCTTTCACATAGTAAGCACTCAATAAAAATTACAGGATTATATTTTGAAAGTATTTCAAGGACTTATAATAAGAATTAAGAAAGATTTTCTGTTTGAAAGGCAATTTGTTCTCTTTCTAATCTTTTCCAAGACAAACAGCTCACTTTTTTGTCCCATAATTCCCAAATAAAATGGAGCAGATAGAAAAATTCCTCAAGCACTGTCTTTCACAAGATGTTATACATTCATACCAAAAAATTATTTTTTAGCCCTGTGTATTCACAAAAACATTTGGCAATAGTAACTGTGAAACATTTATTTTTCTGTCACACTTTGAAATGGAAAGATTAAAGATTTCAGTAAGACATGCTATAGACCAAATCATACTAAATGAATAACCCACAATTTTTAATTTACATTTTGGAATAGTTGATTCATTTACCTGAACATTATATATTATATTATATATATATGTATATTATATATATGTGTATATATATATAAATGATAGAGATATGTCATGGTATGATTTGATATATGATGTAAAAATATGTGGTATGATATATTATAATATAGGATAGATATTTGCACAACAAAATAAGATGATAGAAAGATAAATAGAAAGATAAGATGGTATATACATATATGTAAAGACACTCTGTTTATGGTATGTGAAGTGTTAGAACTACCTTTTAAAAAGCCATTCAATTAGCTGATGGGGGAGAATGCAAAGGCATATTCTTTTAACAAAAAACAAAACAAAACAAAACAAAACAAGTCAAAACAAAAAAAAAACAATAATAAAAGAAAGCTCAGGGCTGATATTTAGGAAATTGACCCTCTCCTCTCCTCAAATAAGAGCAAAACAATTCATAAATTCAGGAAAGTCTATGATTACCTATGATTCTATTTGAAATTTAACCAACACACAATAATGCTTTGCCATGGAGGGGATTCTCTAGTAAAAAAGTTTTCCCTTAAAGATACTTACTTTCTAATAGCCACAAACAAACATGGATAAAGTTAAAAGAAATACAAGGCAAAAATGGAACTATTTGAGATTAGAGGTTGAGTCAAGTCTAATCAATATATATATATATTTTTTTTAAATCAAAATAATACTTTTTAAAAAAATCCAAAGAAGTAAAGGTATCCAAGTGGAAAACATATCACTTTATAATAGATGGAAATAGTAATAAAATACCAAATTAAAAGAAATTGGATTCTGGTTAATGGTAACATGGAGTTATATCAGGTAAATCCATTCACAACATTGGTCTTCAATTTCTTATCTACAAAATATGGAGAAGTGTGGAATAGAACACCTACAGCATGAAAAAAATTACAAATTTATGAGTTACAAATTACTTTTCTTAACATTTTATAATTAACAAGATTATTATCATGCCTCTTTCACTAAAGTCCCATTCTAATTGTGATATCATTGATCCTCTTTGAGAATGAAGGAAGAACAATAAGGAACGGATGTGACAAAAGAATGTGGAAAGCTATGTCAATGGATCATGCACTCAGGCAGCTCTTAACAAGTTGGAATAGGGGACAAGGCTTATATTTGTCATTCCAGAGCCACCCTAGCTAAGCACAGAGATCTTTAATACTAAAAAAAACTGTTAGCCACCAGGCCTTAAACTTTTTAGCCACAGCAGTTTACTAAGATTAATATTCACATCTCTTGGAGCATGAATGACAAATTCTTACCCACACTACTCAAAAAGATTATTCTTTGAAAATTTGAGGGTTACACTTCTGGAAGCCAAGATGGCAGAGTAAGAAGTAAATCATTCTTACCTTCCCTTATTAACCTCTAAAAAACCCAGAAAATATTGACCCAGGAAAAACCCTGGAACAGTTGAACCAGGAGAAAGACGGGGTGTAGCAGTCCAGTAGCCCAGGTAGATTGAGGGATTAATGGGAAAGGCCCCTCTTGTCCTTGGGAAAAGGAGCAGTACGGAACAGAAGGCATTCCAGCAAGCTAGCAGAAAGGCCCACCTCAGCATACCAGGGGGAGAGCTTGAACTCCAAGTAGTGGGGCAGGCAAGCACCAACACCAGGACCCCCAAGTGCTTCAGTAAGGGAAAGGGAACCAGTGGAAACTGACTCAAAAAACCACCACATGCCTCGGTGTTCTACAGCAGCCAAGTCTCCCAGTGCCTCAGCAAAACTCTGGAAAGTGCTCCAAGGGTTCCTCCCAGCTGGAGAAACATCCAACAGCAGCCAACATCCATCTGAAAGGAACTGAAGAAAGCAAAAGGAAGACCAGGGTGAGCATGCAACCTCCAGGGACCAGACTATGTAATCTTACCCCTAGAGTTCCAGTATTGCTGATTCCAGCCCAACACCAGGTAAGATGCCAGAACCCTACAGCATTCAACTGCCAGCAGTTGAGGACCTAGCATACAAAGCAGTGACCAAGCCTCAGCCTCCCAAAATAAGAAGCATGGGTCAGAGCCCCCTGCTCCCCAGCAGGAAAGCTCAGTCTGTTTAAAAACCAGGAAATAAGTAAATGTAATGAGCAAAAATAAATGTACTATAGATTATTATTATGGGAATAGTGAAGAGCAAGGCAGACATTCAATAGAGCAAAACATTTTTAACAAACCCACATCTGGAACCTCAAAAGAGAATATGAATTGGTCTGAAGCCCAAAAAATCCTTCTTGGAAGAGATCAAGAAGAATTTTAAAAGTTAAATAAGAGAAGTAGAAGAAAAATTGGGAAAAGAAATGAAAAGTATGGAAGAGAAGAGTCACAAGCTTGGAAAAGGAAGGACAAAAATTAACTGTAGAAAACACATCCTTAAAAATGCAAATTTGCCAACTGGAAAAAAAATTACACTGAAGAAAACAGCTCCTTAAAAAGCATAATTGGCCAAATGGAGAAGGAGGTACAAAATCTAATAGAAGAAAACTATATGTTAAAAATTAAAGTTGGATAAGTGGAAACTACTGACTCTGTGAGAGAGTAAGAATCAGTCAAACAGAAAGAAAAGAATGAAAAAATAGATGAAAACATAAAGTACCTCATTGGTAAAACAACTGACTTGGAAAATAGATCCAGGACAGACAATTTAATAATTATTGGTCTACCTGAAAATCACAGTGAAAAAAAGAGCCTAGATAGTATATTTCAGGAAATTATAAAAGAAAACTTCCCTGTGATCCTAGAACCAGAGGGTAAAAGAGTCACAGAAAGAATCCACCAATCACCTCCTGAAAAAGATCCAAAATTGAAAATGGAAGGAATATAGTAGCCAAATCCCAAAATTACCAGGTCAAAGAGAAAATACTGCAAGCAGGCAGAAAGAAACAATTTAAATATCATGGAACCAAAGTCAAGACTACACAGGACCTTGCAGCTTCTACATTAAAAGACTGTAGGATGATATTCTATAAGGCAAAGGGGCTTGGATTACAACCAAGGATCAACTATCCAGTGAAAATGAGCATGAACTTTCAGGTGGGAGATGGATATTCAACAAAATTGGGGAATTCCAAACTTTCCTGATTAGAAAGACCAGAGTTCAACAGAAAATTTGATCTTCAAATAGAAGACTTAAGAGAGACATAAAAAGGTAAATGGGACAGAAAGAAATAACAACATGTTATTAATAAGGGCAAACTGTTTACATCCCTACAAGGGAAGATGACACTTGTAACTCTTGAGAACTGTATTGTCATTACACCATTTTAAAAGGGTATACATAGAGGGGGTGGGTATAAGTTGACTTTGATGTAATGACAAAAAAAATCTAATCAAGTAGGTTACATGGATCTAAGTAAGTGGATTAATCTGATCTAACTAAGGGAATGTACTTAGAGAAAAGGAAAAGAGGAGGCAGACAAGGATAAATCATGTTATAAGAAAAGGCACAAAAAACCCATTACAGTAGAGGGAAAAAAAGGGAGGGAAATGAACATTGTTTGAACCTTACTCTCATCAGATTTGGTTCAAGGAGGGAATAACATAATCAGTTAGGTATAGAAATCTAACTTGCCCTATAGGAATTAAGGGGGAAAAAGGGAAAGAAAAGGGAGCAGGGATAGAAGGGAGGGAAGAAGTAGTAAAGGTAAATGGAAAAAAAATGGAGGGGCTAATAGAAAAGAGGCAGAACTGAGGGAGGCAGTGGTCAAAAGCAAAACACTGGTGAGGAAGGAAAAGGAGAAAGGAGAAAAATGCTTAAATAGGGGGAAACAGGATGGAGAAAAAGGCAAAGATAGTAATCATAACTGTAAATGTGAATAAGATGAACTTTCTGAAAACAGAAGCGTATAGTAGAATGGATTAAAAACCATAATGCTGCAATATGTTGTTTACAAGAAACACATTTGAAACAGTAGGACACACACAGGATAAAGGTAAAAGACTGGAGTAGAACATACTATGCTTCAGCTGAAGTAAAAAAAAACAGAGATAGCAATCCTGATCTCAGACAAAGTAAAAGCAAAACTAGATCTTGTCAAAAGAGATAAGGAAGGAAACTACATCCTGCTAAAAGGCACCATAGACAATTAAGATATATCATTACTAAACATACATGCACCCAATTGTATAGTGTCCAAATTCTTAGAGGAGAAGTTCAGGGAGTTACAAGAAGAAATAGAAAGCAAAACTATACTGGGGGGACCTCAACCTCCTCATTTCTGAACTAGAAAAATCTAACCACAAAATAAATAAGAAAGAAGTTAAGGAGGTGAATAAAACTTTAGAAAGTTAGATATGGTAGACCTCTGGAGAAAATCAAATGGGGATAAAAAGGAATATACTTTTTCTCAGCAGTACACAGCACATAAACAAAAATTGACCTTGTCCTGGACCACAAAAACCTCACAATACAATGAAGAAAGGCAGAAATTTTAAATGTATCCTTTTCAGATCATGATGCAATAAAAATTATGTGTAATAAAAGGCCATGGAAAGACAGACTAAAAATAATTGGAAACTAAATAATCTAATCCTAAAAAATTAATGGGTGAAACAAAAATCAGAGAAATAATCAATAACTTCATTCAAAAGAATGACAATAATGAGACAACATACCAAAACTTATGGGATGCAGCAAAACCAGTTCTTAGGGAAAGTTTTATATCCCTAAATACGTACATGGATAAAATAAAGAAAGAGGAGATTATTGAATTGGGCATACAACTAAAAAAAAAAAAAAACAAAACTAGAAAAAGAACAGATTAAAAGTGCTCAATTAAACACCAAATTGGAAATACTGAAAACCAAAGGACAAATTAATAAAATTGAAATTAAGAAGACTATTTAACTAATAAATAAAACCAAGAGCTAGTTTTGCGAGGAAAAAAAAACCCAATAAAATAGATAAACCTTGGTTAATTTAATTTTAAAAAATAAAGAAGAAAAACAAATTACTAGTATCAAAAATTAAAAGGTTGACTCTACCATCAAGGAAGAGGAAATTAAAATAATAAATAGGAACTATTTTGCCCAATGTTATGCCAATAAATGTGACCATTTTAGTAAAATGGATAAATATTCACAAAATATAGATTGCCCAGAGTTACAGAAGAGGAAGTAAAATACTTAAATAATCCCATCTTAGAAAAATTAATTGAACAAGTCATTGATGAACTCCCTAGGAAAAAATCTCCAGGGGCAGATGAATTTACAAGCAAATTCTATCAAACATTTAAAGAACAACTAATTCCAATACTACATAGACTATTTAGGAAAATAGGTGAAGAAGGAGCCTTACCAAATTCTTTTTATTATCCAAATATGGCATTCATACCTAAACCAGGAAGAGTCAAAACAGAGAAAGAAAATTATAGACCAATTTCCTTAATGAATATAGATGCAGATTTTAAACAAAATATTAGCAAATAGATTACAGCAATGCATCATAAGAATAATACACTATAACCAGGTAGAATTTATACCAAGAATGCAGGACTGGTTCAGTGTTATGAAAATTATCAGCATAATTGATTATATCAACAACAAAACTGACAGAAACCACATGATCATCTCAATAGATGCAGAAAAAGCTTTTGACAAAATGCAATACCCATTCTTATTACAAACCACAGACAGCATAGGACTAAATGGAATCTTCCTTAAAATAGTAAGTAGCATCTACCTAAAACCTTTAGCAAGCATCATATGTAATGTGGATAAGCTAGAAGGATTTCCAATAACATCAGGGGTGAACACAAGGATATCCATTATCACCACTGTTGTTCAATATCATACTGGAAACATTAGCTTTAGCAATAAGAGAAGAAAACAAAATAGAAGGCATTATAATAGGCAAAGAAGAAGCAAAACTATCACACTTTGCAGATGATATCATGATATACTTAGAGAAGTCTAGAGGATCAAGTAAAAAAACTACTTGAAATAATAAACAACTTTTGCAAAGTTGCAGGCTATAAAATAAACCCACATAATCCATCAGCATTTCTATATATTACCAACAAAGCCCAAAAGTAAGAGATATAAAGAGAAATTCCATTTAAAGTTACTGTAAACATTATAAAATATTTAGGAATCTACCTGCGAAAACAAACCCAGGAACTATATGAACACAATTACAAAACAGTTTCCACACAACTGAAGTCAGATCTAAATAATTGGAAAAACATCAGTTGCTCATGGGTAGGCCAAGTTAATATAATACAAATGACAATTCTACCTGAACTAATTTACTTATTCAGTATTATACCAATCAAACTATCAAAAATTATTTTATAGAGTTAGAAAAAAATGATAACAAATTCATTTGGAATAACAAAAGGTCAGGAATATCAAAGAAACTAAAGAAAAGAAATGCAGGGGAAGGTGGACTAGCCATCCATAACTTAAATTGTATTTTAAAGCAGCAACCATCAAAACTGCTTGGTACTGGCTAAGAAATGGAGTGGTAGATCAATGGAATAGGTTGAGTACGCAAGACACAGTAGTCAATGACTATAGTAATCTATTATTTGATAAACCCAAAGACCTCAGCCTCTGGGATAAGAACTCACTATTTGACAAAAACTGTAGAAACTAGGCATAGACCAAAATCTCACACCATATACCAAAATAAAGTCAAAATGAGTTAATGATTTAGACATAAAGGCTGATATTATAAGCAAACTGGGAGAGCAAGGAATAATTCACCAATCAGATTTATGGAGAACAGAAGAATCCATGCTCAAACAGGAGATAGAGAACATTATGAAATACAAAATGGATAACTTTGATTAAGTTCAATTGAAAACGTTTTGCACAAACAAAGCTAATGCAACTAAGATTAGAAGGAGAGCAGAAAATTGGGAAAGGATTTTTATAACTAGTGTTTCTTATAAGAGTCTTATTTCTAAAATATATTATGAATTAAGTCAAATTTATAAGAATGCAATTCATTCCCCAATTGATAAATGGTCAAAGGATATGAACTGGTAGTTCTCAGATGAAGAAATTAAAGTCATCTATAGTCATATGAAAAATTGCTCTAAACCATGATTGATTAGAGAAATGCAAATCAAAACAACCCTACGGTACCACATCACACCTATCAGATTTGCCAACATGACAAAACAGGACAATGATATATGTTGGAGAAGATGTGGGAAAATTGGGACATTAAAGTATTCTTGGTGGAGTTGTGAAATGATCCAACCATTTTAGAGAGCAATTTGCAACTATACCCAAAGGGCTATAAAATGTGCATGCCCTTTGGCCCAGTAATAGCACTTTTAGGGCTGTATCCCAAAGAGATCATACAAGTAGGAAAAGGACCCACATGTACAAAAATATTTACTGCAACTCTTTTTGTGGTGACCAAGAATTGGAAATTAAGGGGATGCCCATCAATTGGGGAATGGCTGAACAAGTTGTGGTTTATGAATGTAATGGAATACTACTGTGGTATAAGAAATGATGATCAGGTGCTCTTCAGAAAAAACTGGAAAGACTTCTGTGGTCTGATGCTGAATGAAGTGAGCAGAAGCAGGAGAACATTGTACACAGTAACAGCCATGTTGAGCAATGACTTACATTAATAGACTTAGCCCTTCTCAGAAATGCAAGGATCTAAGACATCTCCAAAGGTATCATGATGGAAAATGCTATCTACATCCAAAGAAAGAACTATGGAGTTTGAATGCTGACCGAAGCATACTATTTGCTATTTCTTTCTTCTGTTTTGCTTTGTTTCCTCTTTCTTACAGTTCCTCCTATTGGTTCTAATTCTTCCTTACAATATTACTAATGTGAGAATTTGTTTAATAGGGATGTATATGTATAGCCTATATCAGATTGCTGACTGTCTTAGGGGAGGGAAGCAGAGAAGGAGTAGGAGAAAAATTTAAAACTCAAAAGCTTATGGAAATGATTGTTGATAAATTAAAATAAACTAATTAAAAAAGATATAGAGAAAAAAAAGGACATTTGAGCTCATCTCCAATTATTATTTGTCTCTGATACAGTGATAGAACTCAGGGTTTGATTCTTTATATCTATGATTGAAACTATTGTATTCAGGCAGTAAAGTATTTTATAATAAAATAAGGTTTTGCTTTTTTTCTTTATGAAACCAAATGTATTTTCAGTACTACCTTACATTAAAAAGATTAGTATCAATGCCATTATGTAAATAGTGATATTGAAAAAATAACTCTTCCATTGTATTTAAGATGATGATAATTAGATAAAAGAAAGCCAGATGAGCAGGATGGCTAATATAAACTGATTCTGCTTAAAAATTAAAAGGTGTCTTTGGAGCTTGAATATTAAAATTACTGCTCATAATATATTATAAAAAATTTTCTAGGTTAGGGTTTTTAAGAAAAGCAGTAGTGGATTTGGCTGATATTGATGCAGTCAAAGACTGAGAAATGATGAAATAATCACAGTCTACTTTGAAAATCATAAACTGAAAAAAGAAATCTAATAACTGAATTTGAAATAAATACACAAAATAGAAATGTCAATAAATATCATCATTTTATGCACTTTCCTGCTTCCTCTTCATGCTTCTCTTGAGTCTCGTGTTTGAAAGTCAAATTTTCTATTCAGCTCTTGTCTTTTCATCAAGCATGCTTTAAAGTCCTCTATTTCACTGAATATTCATTTTTTTGCCTGAAAGATTATACTCAGTTTTCCTGGGTAGATGATTCTTGACTGTAATCCTATCTCCTTGGACCTGCAGAAAATTATATTCCAAGCCCTCTGGTCCCTTAAGGCAGAAGCTGCTAAATCTTGTGTTATCCTGATCATGTTTCCACAATACTTGAATTATTTCTTTTTTTTTTCAGCCAAAGACAAGGTTTATTAGAACATCCATCATATTGGGCAGACTCTTAAGGAGTCTGAACATGGGTAAGTAGTGGCTAGATTATAAGATTCTAAGCATCTTAATGGAGACAAGATAGATCTTATATACAGAAAGACTGTGGGAGGGATCTAGGAGTGGCCAAGTAGTTTGGGGAGATGGGAGAAAGGGCCTAAGGAGATCTGGATGGGAGTGGCTAGTAAGCTGGGGTGAACAGAACTCCTGGGACCTGGACAATGGAGCCTAGCTAGGATTAAGTATGGGAAGTGGCCAGGGTCCATAAAGAGGTAAAACAATGGAGGGGAGATTGGGTGTAGCCACAATGAAAGGCCAGTTGATGGAATTATAGCCTCAGGGGAATGCCAGAGATTTGTCCCTGTGGGAAAGTCCAGGGTTTTCCCTTTCTGGGGTCCAGATCCCAACCCCATCATTCCCCCCTCAAACAAATAGGAACCCAAATTCTTTTGGGGTAAGGGGTGAATGTCTTGGCTTCTGAAACTGCTTCCTGCTGGCAAGGGGCATAGAGCTGTCCCTGCCTTGAGGGAGTTCCAAAGATGAGGTTGACTGGAACTGAGCACAGGCTCCATCCAGGGAGTGATGTAGGGACATTGCCTGGTACTTGCTGTTTGCTACCAACTGTGGGTGAATGGCCCGTAGTCTGGAAGACATAAATCTGACAGAAAAAAATAAAACAAAACTGCAGGGCCCAGATATAAAGCAGGGACTAAATTTAGGGACCAACTTTGAGAAGAAAAAACTTCCTTAGCTCTGCTTAGATTCAGACAATTCAGTTTTCCAATCATATAGTATCAAATCCACTTCATAGCCAGACTCAAGAATACCCAGGTGGGTAACATTCCCTTTCAAAGGAACATAATGGGGAAACTGAGGCAGGAGGATCCCATCTTAGACTGAGGCTAAAATTGTTCTCTTGACTTTTCCCTATGCTGACTTCCCACCAGTATCACATTCTCTGAGTAGCTTGTGGCATTTCTCTCAAGATGGTGGATTATTGATTGTGGTCGGATTATGACCCATCAGACAACTCAAAATAAAATCCTATGAGCTTTTACCTCAAACAGCAAGTTTTACTAATCACAGCTTAGGAAAAAACTTTTCCAGAATTTACATACCAAAACTTAAATTTATCCTAATGTAAAAAGCCAATCATTAGAGATTTCTATACACTTGAAAACTCGCAGCAAGCCATCCGTATCCCAAACAAGCTTTTTGGCTAATTTGCACATTAAAACAATAACCAACAATAGTAAATTATTTTAGCAGTAACCAAATTATGAAAAGTTGCTTGACATAACTGATACAGAAAGTTCACCAATTTGAAAGGTGAAACAAACCCATTACCAATCAGGTTACTTCAGTTTTGTTAAATGCACTTCCAAATTACTTTACACAGAGAATCAACATCTCATCATTAACAGTTAAAACTACAAATTTAAAAGAGTATGCTTACCCAAGTTCAGAGGCCAGCTTCTTTACCTTGAGCAAAATGTGCTGAACCTGGGTGATGCTTCCAGGCAAAGGTTGCCCCAGAGCCCAAGGCCATTTCCAGTGGGGCCCATGCTGCAGCTGCTGCCCCTCCCTCTGAGTTCTTTTTCCCCAAGTGGGGGAGGGCAAAATCAAAAGTACTCAAGTGAAGGGAGTGGAAGAAAAGAGTGATCAGGATTGTAAGGAGGAGTTCTAAACTCCTTAATGATCAGTCACAAAACTTCCAGAATATGCCAAGATATTTTTACCTGTTCTGACTTTCCCTGTAACCTCCATGAAGGAGGATTCAGAGGAGCAGAGGGAAGGGAGTAAGTAAGCCTCAGGGAATCAAAAAGCAGCTGCAGTTTTCCCCAATGCCCTAGCGCCGAGGGAATTAATATATACACTTCTGGATAGGGTGTCTATCCTTGTCCTCTATGCTGCAGAAGGTGTACCCAGGTCCATGGCCTTGAACCAACCCAGTGGACCAAGAGCCTGAGAGAGTCAGGCCGAGTGCAAGACAGCTTCATAACTGTCTGCCCAAAAAGCACCTCCAAGCCTTGGTACTTGGAGAGAGACCCCAACTACAGAGCAAGAAAAGGAGGGAGTGGAGGCTTACATACCTTCCAGTCTTGACTGGAGAAGAAGTTGGGGTTAGGCAGTTTCCCCATACGGGCCACCAAAATGATGCGGTTTAGAGGTTCAGGGGTGCTGGGACCCCCAAATCACAACACACGGGTCCTGCCCAAAAGAATTTGACCCACACTGAACTGTACTCCTCTCCTAGCCCAGTGCAATAGACCATTCCAATCATCCCGGTTGTTTTGGGCTGGAAATTTGTTTCGTTCTGTCTTTTTGTAGGTTCTACTGCTCTAGAATTTGTTTAGAATCATTTTTATAGGTATTTTGAGGGGTTTAAGGGAAAGCTCAAGCAAGTCACTGCTTTTATTCCTCTATCTTGATTCTACCTAGTGGTTGTATTTTAGTGGTAGTTGTGTTGTTTTTGATTCTCGACCTGAAATGTGTTTTAAATTTAATATAATTAAAAACATCTTACATCTATTTTTTTTTCTGGTAAAGAAGGTGGAATATTACTTATTTATTTAATAAGGAACTCAGTACCACTGGAGGTCCCTCTCTTCATACAAGATTATCATTGCCCAAGATTTCCCTACTTGGCACAAGAGGTCTGGGAAGCCACTCATGAAAGATCTCCATTCAATTGGTAAGTACTCTAGCTGAGAGGGAGATGAGAATATTCCCATTAATAGGGTAATTGAAACTAGCTTAATTAGATTTTAACTTGTTTAGATAGCAAAGTGATAAGCAATCTATATAAATAGCCAACTAGCCATAATTAGAAAATAATATTTAACACAAAGCTTTGGGAAGGAAAGGTCACTGTGAAGAAACTGACACTTTGTGAGTGGGAAGGCAAATTCCTCTTTCATCTTTTGTCAACACAGAGATGATACAACTATGTAGTATAATATGTATAATTTCATTAACTTCATAGTTTTTAAGATGCTTACCTTCAAGAGAAATTAAGCATAATTAGAACTGAAAGGTGACATAAGAAAAATGGATTATATGTGATTTTGTGATTTGACTACATCACAACATTTTTTTCATATTTTAAAAATTAAATCATGTGGAGGGTATCTCCATAACATCCCCTAGATCACATGTATTTATACTTCCTCAGGTATGTAAGTTTACATATGTATCTCTAGATGAAGAAATAAATGTTTTAACTTCTAAGAGGATATTTCCAGTGTAAATAATTAAGAGATCAAATGAAATATACTGATAAGAGTCTTCTACTTTGTGGAATACTTAACAAATAAATTCAATTATAAACATAATATACTGTAAACATTTTTATGCCCATTACTTTAGGACACAAAAAGTTTAAGTCTTTGTGGCCTGCGATATGAGACAATTTTCTCTCATCCCATTTTAACCATTGGTAGCAAGATGAAAAATGTCATTATCTGATCAAAGTTGCTGACATGCATCAAAGACACCCAACAGGAACTTCAGTGTAGCAGATGAGTGTTTTTTCAAACCACTAACCTGGCAGGGAAAGGTAAAGCAAACTAAGTATATCAGGCATCTGACCTAGAGTGAACAGTATGGGCTGTGATGTATCCACATATTCCCTGGGAGTAGCTCGGATAAAGTCAATTCTTATGCTATTCAGGGGCATCTGGATGTTGCTCTTGCTTCATTTTAATTTGTCCTTGTAAATATGTTTTTACATTTGTGAAATATGTGAGGAATAATGGAAGAGAACTATGTTCTTTAATTCTGACCACTTTTCAGTAATTAGTTGAAGTTATTTCTTTTTAAAAAGCAAACAATTTTAAATGTTAGCACTAGGAATTTTTGTCTGTAGCAGCATAGTAGATAGAAAGTAGAATTTGAAGATAATAAGACTTTAGTTCAAGCCCTGGCTTCGATACACCCATGGGCCAATTACTTGACTTCTCAGTGTCTTAAGCAAATCTTTAAGATTAGAAATTGCAGAAAAGGTGCCCAAAATGGAGTTCCACACAGGGAACTCCCTACAGCAACAAAATTATAGGTTTAATCTATATCTGTATCTTCTTTGTTTTTTGAACTTTCATTAAAGCCATACTTATCATGAAAAACTCGGTAAATCATTGGCTTAGTTATACACTGTATATTTACTGTCTAAGAATGACCCCATCAGGGTGTGAAGTAGGTTTAAGATGTAAGAATACTAGAAAAGTGTGTTGGGAATAGCAGGTTAGAAAATCTTTGAACACCAGAGAGAGGAACTTATATTTGATCTGGGACATAACGGGGAATCACTGGAGTTTACTGAGTAGGGAGTGACATGGCCAGATTTTAGGAAGATTCCTTTATATCTGAGTGGAAATAGAACTGGATTGATAAGAGATTCATTACAAGGAGACAAAGGAGCACATTATTATAGCACTTAAAGTATGAGGTGAAGAAGGCTTGAACAAGTGTGGCATTAGTGTCAGAAAAGAGAAAGATGAATACAAGAGAGGAAAAGCAAAATTCACAGGCCTGGCAATGGATTAGATAGGGTAGTGGTGATGATGAGAAAGTTTAAAGTTGAAGAAGAACCCTAGGTTGTAAACCTGGGTGACTGGGTGTTACTCTTGACAGCAATAGTAAAATTTGAAAGTGTTGAGAAAGGATTGGAAAAAAAATAATAAATATGGTTTCAGATATGTTTAGTTTAAGATGTTTACAGGACTTCCAGTTTAAGATATACAAAAGGAATTTGGACATATAAACCTAGAAGTAAGCAGAAAGGTAAGGGCTACATATTAAATTTGAAAATCATCAATATATATATATATATATATGTATGTATACATGTATGTATGTGTATGTATGTATAAGTGTATGTATATATATATATGTATATGTGTATGTGTGTGTGTGTGCGGGTGTGTATGATAAATAAATCCATTGGAGATGATGAGATCACTAAGTGACGTAGTAGAGAATGAAAAGAGAAAAGGGTCATGGACAAAGCCCTTGGGAAACTCACGGCTTGTGTGTATGGTCTGGTTGAAGATTCAATTAAAGAGAATAATAAGTAACCAGATAAATGACAAGATAACCAGAAGAAAGTAGTGCCATACACATGTAGAGTAAAGAAAATATTAAGGAAAAGAGGGTGATTGGCAAAATTTCGGTTTTACTAGGTCCACCAGTTTGGAATCAACATGATGATGTTTGTTCCCCTTTCCCCTCTCCCTTTCTTCAATTGTCACTCTATCCTCATCTAACCCTTTTCCTCCACAAGAACTATTAAAGACAATCAATTAAGCCATACGTTACAATCTGTGTCAGTGAAGAGGTTTTTGAAACATTGAAATATAAACTTATCATTGTATAGATTATATGGTTATGAATATGTACTAAATACACAATATATTTATATATTATATCAAATTCCAACAAAATCAATGAGGAATATCTATTGGTCAGATTTTTTGCATGCTCCCAAATGATCTATAAAGCTCATCCAACAGCATAAATCTCTGGGTCCAGAGTTGAAAAGGAAAAAAAAAAGAGCATAAATAACAAAACACTGTAACTAAATTCAAGCTTCCTATAATAGCAAACATTTATCTTTTATTTAAAAAAAATCTTGTGTGTGCATTGCTGCATGGCAGGAACACCTGGAACACAACAGTCTCTGGAGAAGTAAATATAAGCATCACAATGAGGGTGACAGAAAGTACATCATGCATATGTGCAGCCTGCAAAATAAAGCCAAGTTCAAAGAAGAACAAGAGAAAGCTTAGCATGCCATCAAAGAACTGTGGGATATTAAGAGAAGATGGGCTAGTCTTTTGTTGATAGTGAGGGATGAGACGTGGAAAGCCAGATTGTTTCAATTGTACCCTCACAAGTTTTGAGAGAATACAGGGAAAGTCTCCAGCACATTGTGATAAAGTTTGGGAAGCCATAGATAAGAGTATATCATGCAAGAATGGGTTGCCATCTAAATTGTTGGAGGAATATTTACCTAGGATGCTCAGAGTTTATATAACTTCCCCAGGATTGCACCTGCATCTACAGGAGAAAAGCCTTGAACTAACATCTTCCTGATTTCAAGGTCAAATTTTTCTCCATCATGGCTTGCTGTTTCTCTTTCTTACTAAAAACTATCTATACACATGTATATGTATATATATATATGTGTGCGTGTGTATACACATACACAAAAACAAATGTATGTTTTATATATATACATATGTAAGTATATATAATGAATATAATATACTTAGATGTGTGTATGTGAACATACACACACATAGACATATTTGTATATAATGAATAAGTCTCTAGAAGATTCTTTAAAACAATTGTCTTTGTGTTTTCATCTATGGAAATAACCTCTCTGTCAGAAACATTCTCTACCAAAGGAAAAGTGTACTTTCTCTGTGAATTATAATATTAAGGACTTTCCTGGACAAATGAAAAATCAAGTGATTTACCCAGGGCTAAACAATCTTGTATCTTTCAGAGGTGGGCCTTGTAGCAACGGCTTCCTGACTCTGTTCTTAATCCACTATGGCACACTTCTCTTAAAAGATGCTAACATTTTGGAGGTAAAATAAGTGAATATACCATTGTGATATTATTATTAGGATGTATTTTAAAGAGGTCACTATATTATAGCTTGATCAAATTACACTGAATTGATGGAAGCAAAGTTGAATGCATATGCAATTTTAAAGAGAATCATAAACATTCTAAGACAAACAGAAAACTTTTAAGTTGTGATAAATAGCAAATGAAGTAAAATCACTGAGTTAAGCATTACTTTTATAATATTTGAGTTAATGACTGAAAATAGGTTCAATGATTATATTGTATTTTACTTCTGACATAAAGGCATTTAAATTAAAAAATGAATTTTAGAAAACTGACATTTGTTTAAGCAAACTAAATTTATTCTACATTTTCATAAATAGTGATTAATTGTATAAATTTAATAAGGTTGAGGAATATGTAATTAATTATAATTGACTATAAGTTAGAATGAAAAAGTAGCACTATTCATCAAACCAAGTACAAGTTATTTCTTTGTTATAGTGAAGTTTAAAACCAAGATTTTACCAATACTCACACACACATGCATGCATGCATACATGTATGTGTGTACATGTACATATGTCTGTATATATAGTATACTTAGTATGTATATATACACACCTGTGTATCTACCTATCTATATATTGTATAAGTATGAAAAAACAGGTAAAATGAATTTCATTTTGATACTTTGAGCTACTATTAATATTACTTTTGATAATAATGTTTTACTTCACAAAAATTTACAACATTGCTTCATAATGGTAGTTAACATTTATATTGTACTTTAAGTTCTGCAAAGGGCTTTACGTATATTTAATCATATAATCTTAACAATATCCATGTGATATAATGTGATTTTAATAACATCCCTATTATTCTTCCCAGAACAGGAAATGAAGAATGATTTGCTCAGTGTCATTTGGGAAGTAATTGTTGCAATTTGTATTTGAATATGTCAGAGTTTGCACTCAATTCAATGAACCTTGAGAATTCAAAGTCACCTTCATGCTCAGAATGCAGCTAGGTGGTACAGTGGATAGCATGCTTAGTCCAGTGCAAATTCTGACATGTTCTACTATGATAGATAAGCTGCTAATATAATTCTGATTTCAGTTATATCTAGAATTAGAGGACCAGTCCAGATAAATATGTTCAGGCTGTTTGCCAGATTTACAATGTGATTTACAAGAACTCATTAAAAAAATCTTCCTTAGTTCTTTACTTGGTTGTACTCTAAATGTAAGAATCTTGTTCAGCAACTAACTAATCACCACACTACTGAAGAAACTGAAATCATAACAATATTGATATGCTTGTTATAAAGGATAATAGAAAATAAAATGAAGTTCCAGTTTGAAATGATTTCAGTATTACTAATTTATATCAGCTATCTATTGGCACAGACAACTCAGAAAAACATAGAGGAAAAAAATATGTCAGCATTGTCTGTCACTATTTTATATGGAAGTTTCACCAATCAGTATAGCAAGCAAAAAAGAAAATAAAAACATAATGAAAAGTTTGATTCCCATTTCAAATAGATAGGTACAGAAGATGAGAAAATGGAAAAATAAAAAGTCTTCCACCAAAAATAATGTACTCAGAAAAGCTGAATATTTTCTTCCAAGATTAAAAATTGGACATTTTTTCCCAAAAAATATTTATTTATTTTTACTTTTCAACGTTCATTTTTAGAAGATTTTGAGTTCTAAATTTTAACTTTCTCTTCACTCCCCCTCCCAAAGATGGTATGTAATCTGATTATATATATATGCACATATATGATCATATTAAACATATTTCCACATTGCTCATGTTTTAAAGAAAAAACAGGACCAAAGGGAAAAACCAGAAGAAAAGAGAGAGAGAGAAAGAGAGAGAGAGATGGAAAAAGAGAGAGAGACAGAGAGAGAGAGAGAGAGAGAGAGATTGAGAGAAACACTATGCTTCAATCTGCATTTAGACTCCATAATTCTTTTTATGGATGTGGATAGCATTTTCTAATTTGTCTTTTGGAATTGTCTTACATTATTGCATTTCTGAGAAGAGCTAAGTGTCTCAAAATTGGTCTTTGCACAATGATACCATTGCTGTGTACAATATTCTTCTGGTTCTTCTTACTTCACTCAGCAACAGTTCATGTAAGGTTTTCCAAGTTTTTCTGAAACCCACCTGTTCATCATTTCTTATAGAACAGTAGTATCCCATTACATTTATATACTACAACTTGTTCAGCTATTCCCCAATTGATGGAAATTCCTTCAATTTCTAATTCTTTACCACCACAAAAATAGTGGCTTTAAATATTTTTGTACATGTGGGTCCTTTTTCCCTTTGATATGATCCCTTTGGGATACAAACCTAGAAGTGGTATTGCTTCATCAAAGGATGCAATAAGTTTTATAGCCCTTTGGGCATAGTTCCAAATTGCTTCCCAAAATGTTTGGATCAGTTCACAACTCCACTAATAATGCATTAGTGTTCCAATTTCTCCATATCTTCCCAAACATTTATCATTTTCTTGTTTTGTCATTCTAGCCAATCTGAAATGTGTGATGTGATATCTCAGAGTTGTTTTAATTTGTATTTCCCTAATCAACAGTGATTTAGAGCAAAAAATTGGAAATTCAATGAAATCAATGGCCTCCATGTATTCTTCATTAAAAGAACTGAGATGAATATAGTCTTTGAATATTAAATCATCAAGAGAAACAGAAAGATTAATACATTGTGAGTAATTGTAATAAACTAGTTGTTGAAGAAGTATTTATATTCTAATAACAGCAGAAGAAATAAACTTTCCTTTTAGAAAACTAATATTTTCAAATGTCATTGAGAGAGTATATATGACACAGGACTGGGGATAATTTCTTTACATTATGATGATCTCAAGAAGAGAAAGAAAAGGGAAGAAAAAGTGAATATACTTGAGAGGAAAGAAGAAAAATATTATCTCACAAGATAGAAATGTGTGAAAAGAATGCTAAATAAACACAGAAGTGTGAAAAGGAGACTACTACATTATTCTCACTTTTACTTTAAATAGAAAAATAGCTTTGGACAAACAAAACTTGCACATAGATGCAAAGTGTTTAATGTGGAAATGTATGGAGTCAGACATGGATAGGAAGAGGAGTAAGGAAAATTAAAAATTGATCAGATTCATGGAGAACTAAATATGAATTAAGTAAAAATCTTTAGAAGATGGACTATTAAATTTGAATAAAAAGGAAAAAAATAAGAACCTCTGTTGGGTCCTATGAGAAGTGAAGAGAAGTAGTAGAATAGAAGCAAAGTGTACCTAATGAAGATATGGAGAAATATTTATTATTTAGCCTTTATTAATATTGCTTAACTTAATTTTGGGGGCTAGAAAATTGTCTAACCCAAAACTTTACTGTAGAGGTCAGGCTGACCCAGAAACACTCAGAGGAAGTCTTATGAAAGTCTTAAGGAATACATAGATTCCACCCAGTACTCCTTTTGGATCTGCTTTCAGTCCACCCAGGGCTTGTGTTTAGTTTCTCAAATTAAATTGATTTACCTACCAATATAAATCTCAAACCACTTTTGAAGACTATTTACTGCCTATATGAGGCCAATCAGAAAAAGAAAATATCTATCTATATATAACCTTTTTATAATATAATATTTTATTTCCCCCCATAGCACATTAAAACATTTCTTTAAACATTTGTTTTTGCTTTTTTAAGTTTTGAGTTCCACATTCTATCCTTCCTTCCCTCCCTTTCCTTTCCTCTCCCTAAGATGGTGAGCAATCAGATATAGATTTTATATATTTATATGTGTGTGTGTGCATGTGTGTGTATGTAATCATGTAAAGCATTTCCATATTAGTCATTTTACATAAGAAGGCTCAAATAAAATTACAAAAAAAAATGAAAAAATATTAAGAAGGAAAACATGATTTAGTCTGTATTCAGACAATTTCAGTTCTTTCTCTGGAGGTAGATAGTATGCTTCATCATTATCCTTTATGACAGTCTTGGATCATTGCAATGCTGAGAATAGCTAAGTCATTCACAGTTCTTTATTATACAATACTGCTGCTACTGTGTACACTGTGCTCTTGGTTTTACTTACTTCATTTTCCATCAGTTTGTGTAAGTCTTTCCAGATCTTTCTGAAATCACCCTGATTGTCATTTCTTATACCACAAGAGTATTCCATCATAATCATATACCACAGCTTATTTATCCATTCCCCAATTGATGGACTTTCCTTCAATTTCTAATTCTTGGCTATCACAAAAAGAGTTAGTATACATAGGACAAATACATCCTTTTTCATTTTCCTTTTTTTTTTTTTTTGGTGTCTTTGGGATATAGACTTAGCAGTGGTATTGCTGGATCAAAGATTATGGCCAGTTTTATAGCCTTTTGTGCATAGTTTCAAATTGTTCTGCAGAATGGTTGTGCCAGTTCACAACTCCACCAACAGTACATTAGTGTCCCAGTTTTTCCACATCCCCTTCAACATTTATAATTTTCTTTTTCTTCATATTAGCCAATCTGATAGGTGTATGGTAGTGCCTAAGAGTTGTTTTATTTGCATTGCTCTAATCAATTGTGATGTAGAACATTTTTATGTGACTATAGCTAGTTTGACTTCTTCAGAAAAATATCCATATGCCCTTTTCTGAACTCTATGTAATTTAACCTCATAAAGACTCATGGAGGGAACCACAATTTCCTGTCTTTCTACTTGCCAACTGATCTAATTCATTTCTTTCTAAGATTGTTATAGATTTTGAAGTTCATTATTGTGAACAACACAGATTATTAGTTTTGAGTACACTCTTCCATCAACACCATATTCTTTCTTAAAAATGGGCATTCAAAGCAAAAAAAAATCTTATAAGAAATAAGAAGAGAAGATGGAAGGAAATAAAGAAAAAACAGTCCTGGGACTGAGAATATGAATGGAAAAAACTCAATCATTTTACAGAATGCATTGGAAGAATGTATTGGAAAATAGCATTGTGCAAGAGAGGAGATGAGGTAAATAGTTTTTTTTTGTTGTTGTTAGCAAGTATCTTTTTCTGCATTTATTAATATTAATAATCAGAAGGTTATAAATATAACTTTTATATTAGTGAATCTATTATAAACTTTATAGATAAATAAAATATACCTTATTGAAGGATAATCTTTAAGGAAGCATTTTGCTCTACTGAATCAAATTACTAATTTTAAATCATATCAATATCAAATGGGTATAAAACTGGAAGATACCTAAGGTAACTATCATCATTATCATGGAGAATGTGTCACACAGGCTTTTAATATAAAAGGGATTTTTCTATCAAAAAATTATGTTCTTCAGTTGCTTCTTAGGTTGATAACTTTCTGTTGATTATGCTGAGATTTGGTATACTGCAGGATTCTTTAAAAATATGCAAAATCATTCAAAAGAAATCAGCCCAGTTAAACACTTTAGAAAATAACAATGCATGAAAAAATGTGTATTGCCAAGAGTATGATGTGCATTTAGATGGGAAGGTTATTTAGCTAGTTCATTAATGTAAATATTTTTGAAAGGCTTACAGGCATTGCAAATGGATGTTCAATTGGGCTTAGAGTTGAATAGGATTAGAATGGACTGCATCAAATTTGGGAAATGATGTAGCATTTTTAGTGATCTCAAATTCCCTGATGCCAGAAAAAAGATACACAATAATATTTTCTTTGGTGCAGTATAGTTGTGATTCAAGTAGCACCATCAGAAGGGAAGAATAAAAACTTCAGTTACCCCAAAAGACAATGAAGAAGGCAAGTGGAAAGAGGTTCACATATATTACCATTTATTTTTTTTTGAAAATGGTAAGATAGAAGAGAATATCGGCAAGGGAATATCTAATTAAGAAAGGAAATGTGTTGGCCATATAGTCAGAATGAAGAATGACTAATGGACAATCCAAATGCTACACTGATATTCACATATTAAGAAGTCTGAGGGAAGAGCTGTAGTAAAACTGTAGATTGCCTATTTGTTATCCCTCTTTCTGGCTACATACCTAACAAATCTCCTTTATCAAACAAAACAACTTGCATAAGAATCAGAAGGATAAAAACAAACAAACAAACAAACAAGTGTTTATAAATTACATCAATAAATGGATCAATGGGGGAAAATATTAAATTCCAATCACTATGTTAAGCACTGGGGATACAGCTGCAAAAATATAAAATTCCTTGTCTTTAAGAAATTTACATTAAAATAGGATAAGATAACAAATTTAAGGGGAAAATGGCCAGAGAAGGGTGTTTTAGTTACAAAAATTAGAAGATAGTGAGTAGAGCTTTAGGTCAATCTATTGTTTCCAATCCAGGAATGATAGTAATGATTTTGTTTCACTACTCCCAGTGCTAGAGGTGCTAAGAGAAAAGGGCACACAGGGAGCATGGTTTGAAAATAAACAAAAGAGGGGGCAAAGCCAATATGGCAGAGTAAAAGTAGTGACTTGCTTGAGCTCTCCCTTAACCTCTCCAAATACTTGTAAAAATGACTCTAAACAAATTCTAGAGCAGCAGAATCCAAAAAAAGACAGAATGAAACAAATTTCCAGCTCAAGACAACCTGGATGGTTGATAGGAAAGGTCTGTTGCTTTGGGCTGGGATAGGAGCACAGCTCAATGTGGGCTGTGCAGGCAGAGATGGGGCTCCAGCAAACCAGAAGCAGGCCTCAGGGGCCTGAATCACTGGCAGCTATGGAAGTTTCCAGACTTCTCAACACACAAATGCCAAAGACAACTTAGAAGGTCAGTAGGAAAGATCTATTGGAGCAGGATGAGAGAAGAGCACAGTCTGGCCCCAGTCCAAGGACAATAACTGAGGCAGCAGCTGTTTCCAGAGCTCTTGGCCCACAGATGTTGGGGGGATCAAGTGGCTGATCAGAGGGGGATTTCAGGGATCTCTTTTCTGTCACTGAGTCAGGATTCTCTTTCTTTGCCTGTGCTCTGATCTGAGTGGCAGTCCTGGGTGGTGGTCCTGGAGAAGGAGGAGCACTGCTGTGGCGGAGCTTGTGTTGATGGTGGAAAGGGAATCTTCCTCATAGTTCCAAGGCAGAAAAGAGTGCTTGTGGTCACTCATAGACCACAGCACATGTCAGGAAAGGAGTAAACACCTCTCCTTTGATCATACTACCTTGAGAGAGCTGAAAATTTACGGGTCCCTAGAAGTATCACTGAAAACAGCTGCACAAAACCACTGAAGCTTCAGACAGTATACCCTCCATACTGAAAGCAGAGCCCTACCTTAACAAAGAGTTAAATGCCAATTAATTGGCTAGGAACTTGAACAAACTGTGGGGAAAAAACCCTAAGACTACAGAATTTTACTTTGGTGACAAAGATCAAAACACACAACCAGAAGAAGACAACAAAGTCAAAGCTTCTACATTCAAAGCCTCCAAGAAAAATGTGAATTAGTCTCAGGCCTTAGAAGAGTTCAAAAAGATTTTGAAACTCAAATAAGAGAAGTAGAGGAAAAATTGAGAAGAGAAATGATAGTGATGCAAGAAAAGCGTGAAAAATGGTTCAACAGCTTGCTAAAGGAGACCCCAAAAATACTAAAGAAAATAACACCTTAAAAATAGATTAACCGGAATGACAAAAGAATTCCAAAAAGCCAATGAGAAGAAGAATGTCTTAAAAAGCAGAATGAACCAGATGGAAAAGGAAGTCCAAGAGCTCACTGGAAGTAAATAATTCCTTAAAAAATTAGAATTGAGCCAATGGAAGCTAATGATTCCATGAGAAATCAAGAAATTATAAAATAAAACCAAAAGAATGGAAAAAAAGTAGAAATGTGAAATATCTCATTGGAAAAACAACTGACCTGGAAATAGATCCAAGAGAGATAATTTTTAAAAAAATGGACTACCTGAAAACAATAATAATAAAAAAAGTGCCTAGACATCATCTTTCAAGAAATTATCAAGGAAAACTGCTCTGATATTCTAGAAAGATTACACCAATCACCTCCTGAAGGAGATCCCAAAAAAAAACTTCTAGGAATATTAAAGCCAAATTCCAGAGTTCCCAGGTCAAGGAGAAAATATTGCAAGCAGTCAGAAAGAAATAATTCAAGTATTGTGGAAACACAATCAGGATAACAAAATTTAGCAACTTCTTTGTTAAGGGACTGGAGGGCTTGGGAGATGATATTTTGGAGGGGAGCTAGAATTAAAACTAAGAATCACCTACCTGGCAGAACTAAGTATAATCTTTCATAGGAATAAAAATGGATATTGAATGAGATAGAGGACTTTCAAATATTCTTAATGAAAAGACCAGAGCTGAATAGAAAATTCGACTTTCAAATATAAGACTCAAGAGAAGAATGAAGGGAAACCAGATGGTGCAGTGGATGAAGCTCTGACCTTGGGGTCAGGAGGACCTGAGTTCATCAAGCTTCAGACATTTGATACTTATGAGCTGTGTGACCTTGGGCAAGTCACTTAACCCTGATTGCCTCACCAAAAAGTCAAAGAGAGAGAGAGAGAGAGAGAGAGAGAGAGAGAGAGAGAGAGAGAGGCAGAGAGAGAGAGAGAGAAGTATGAAAATGTAAATAGGGAAAAGAAATCATAAGGGACTTATTAAAGTTGAACTGTTTAAATTATTACATGGGAAGATGATATTTGTAACTCATGAGACCTTTTTCAGTTTTAGAGTAGTTGGAGGGAATATATATATATATATATCCACATACATACACATATATATGTATGTATGTATGTATGTATGTATGTATATGGAAATCTATCATGCTACAGGAAAATGGGGGGAAGGGGAAAAGAGAGGAGGGGATAATAGAAGAGAGGGCAGATTGGGTAAGGGGTAATCAGAAGCAAAAACTTTTGGGGAAGGACATTGACAAAGAAGAGAGTAGAATAAATGGGGAGGATAGGATGGAGGGAAATAGAGTTAGTCTTTCACAACATGACTATTATGAAAGTGTTTTGCATGATTACTCATGTATAACCTATATCAAATTGCTTGCCTTCTCAATGAGCGTGGGTTGGGAGAGAGGAAGAGGGAAAATTCAGAACTCAAAATTTTAAAATGTATACTAAAAATTGTTTTTACATGCAACTGCAAACTAAGATATACAAGCAATGGGGTATGGAAATCTATCCTGCCCTACAGTAAAATACAAGAGGAAGGGTATAAGACAAGGGGGCAGGGCGATAGAAGGAAGGGCTGATTGGGGAAAGGGTTATTCAGAATGTACACCAGCTTGGGGTGAAGGAGGGGAGAGATGAGGAGAAAATTAGGAACTTAAAATCTTGTGGAAATGAACGTTGAAAACTAGAAATAAATTAATTAATAAAAAAAATTAAAAAGGAAAATAAGCAGAGTACAATGTGGTAGTCCTGGGTTTGGTCTGGATGTAGAGAGTTCTTACTGAACAAGAGCCTAGGGCTCCAGGGCACAAGTTAGAAAGCTAAGTTGGGAGCTAGAAACTGAGGAAAGAAGGCATACAATTTAAATGACTGGAGAATGCAAGTGTTAAATCCTGGTTTGGGGCCAGATGTGGACTACATTTATCATTAGGCCAATGAGGTCTCTAGGTAGAAACTAGGCAGTAGGAAGTGCTTGGAACAACAAGATCTTAAATCTATTGAATTACTTAATGTTAGAATATATAAGAGATGAGAATATAAGGGTTATGTTTTATAATTTTTCAGGAAAAACATTTTCTTTTCACTGTATATTTCATGAAGTATTAGAATTAATATTTATGGAAAATTTGATATAATCTCTAGGCTCAGTGAATTAATAAAAGGGCTTGGTTTCCAAAGACAGAATGATCTACTGGTGGGTTTGAGACCTAAGAAATATTTTCCAAGGCTTTTGAAACAAACTGTATTAAGTAATGTGATTTGTAAGTCATTATCTCAAATTGTGTTATTGAATAATTATTATGATTGGTTATATGTTAAAGAATTAAAATTAATCTAAATGTCCACGAGTTGATATTTATTTTTGATTGTTCTATATTGCCTATTTGAATGAGTTTAAGATGAAACTAAATTAATCTTCCATATATCTTTGTTTCTATATCTCTATTTCTTTCTCTAACTTCTGTAAGATAAAATTTAGACTTGGAAGAGACTCTAGAGATAATATCACTGATTTTTTCACTGTACAGACGTGAAAACTGAGGTTTAGAGACATTGTTACCTCTCTACAATCACATAATCACATAGGAAGAGTCAGAATCAGGATTTAAATATATTTGTTTCTGACTCTAAATAAAGTAAATATATCTTCTCAAAATTTCTTATAAACTCGTTTGTTACATCTTCAAAATAAAGCTGATGGAAGATTGAAAAGCCATAATAAGGAAAAAAAAAGTTTAGAGAACCCTTGGTGAAAGACTCAGTTACTAACATTGTCCTGGGGGGAGATTTTTTTGTGTGTGGTTTTCAAAATAAATTAGGTTTAATAAAATAAGTAAAAAATTATTAGAATGAAATTTGTGCTTTTCAAAATAAATGCTGTTAAAATAAATAATAGAACACATTTTGGGCTTTTTAAAGTCAATATGCAACCTCTAAGAATACATATTTTGTTTATTTGTAATTAGTGTCTTCCTTTTTTTTAAAATCAGGACCATATTAAATTATTTTTTCTTCAACTTTTTTTACTATTTTACTATTTTTTTCTTTTTTAGTTTTCAACATGTACTTTTATAAGATTTTGAGTTCTAAATAGAGTCCCCCCCGACTACCTCCTCCCCAAAACAGCATGCAATCTGATATAGGCTACACATGTATGATCATATTAAACATTTCTGCATTAGTCATGTTGTGAAAAAAGAATCACAACAAAAAGGGAAAAAATATGACAAAGAAAAAGAGAGAGAGAGAGAAAGACAGAGAGAGAGAAAGACAGAGAGAGAGAGAGAGAACAAACAGCATGCTTCAATCTACATTCAGATTCCATAATCCTTTTTCAGAAGGTGGACAGAGAGAATAGTATGCTTCAATCTGCATTTAGAGTCCATAGTTCTTTCTTTGGATAGACAATATTTTCATTGTGAGTCTTTTGGAACTGTCTCATTTCATTGCTCGGAAGAGTTAAGTATAACAAAGTCAGTCATCTCAGGGTGCTGCTGTTACTATGTACAGTGTCCTCCTGATTCTACTCACTTCACTCTGCATCAGTTCATGTAAGTCTTTCCAGGTTTTTCTGCATTCCACCTGCTCACTGTTTCTCATGGCACAACAGTATCCCATTACATTCATATACCAAAACTTGTTCAGCCATTCCCTAATTGATAGGCATCCCCTTTATTTTCAATTCTTTGCCACCACAAAAAGAGCTGCTATAAATATTTTTCCATATGTGGGTCCTTTTGCCTTTTTTATGATCTGTTTGGGATACATGCCCTTTGGGCATAGTTCTGAAATGCTCTCCAAAATGGTTGGATCATTTCACAACTCCAACAACAATGCATTAGTGTTCCAATTTTCTGACATCTTCTCCAACATTGATCATCGTCCTGTTTTGGCATGGTAGCCTATCTGATAGGTGTGATGCGGTACCTCAGAGTTGTTTTGATTTGCATTTCTCTAATCAATAGTTATTTAGATAATGTTTTATATGATTATAGATATTTTAAATTTCTTCATGTGAAAACTTCCTGTTCATATCCTTTGGCTATTTATCAATTGGAGAATGGCTTGTTTTCTTATAGATTTGACTGAGTTCTCTATATATTTTAGAAATGAGGCCTTTATCAGAGACACTGGCTGTAAAAATTATTTCCCAATTTTCTGTTTCCTGCTAATCTTGGTTGCACTGGCTTTCTTTGTGGAAAAAAAATTAATTTAATGTAATCAAAATTATGTATTTTGCATTTCATAATTTTTTTATCTCTTTTTTGGTGATAAAGTCTTCCCTTCTCCATAGAACTAAAAGGTAAACTATTCCTTGCTCTCCTAGTTTGCTTATAGTAACCATCTTTATATTTAAAACATGTATCCATTTTGACTTTATCTTGATGTAAGTTGCAAGGTGTTGGTCTATACCTAGTTTCTGCCATACTGTTTCCCAGTTTTCTCAACAATTTTTGTCAAATAGTGAGTTCTTATCCCAGAAGACAGAGTCTTTAAGTTTATCAAGCAGTAGGGTACTGTAGTCATTGCCTACTGGGTCTTGTGTACCTAACTTGTTTCACTGATCCACCACTCTATTTCTTAGTAGTACCAAGTAGTTTTGATGATTGCTGCTTTATAATACAGTTTTAAATTCACATTCTGTAGACTTTCTTTTCTTTTTTTATGTTCCTAGGAGTTTTCTTTGGGAATCTCTTTCAGGAGGTAATTGGTGGATTCTTTTGATTTCTATTTTGCTCTCTGGTTCTAAAATATCAGGGCAGTTTTCCTATATAATTTCTTGAAAGATGATGTCTAAGCTTATTTTATTATCATGACATTCAGATAGTCCAATAATTTTTAAGTGATTTCTCCTGGATCTATTTTCCAGGTCAGTTGTTTTTCCAATGAGATATTTCACATTCTCTTCTATTTTTTTTCATTCTTTTGGATTTGTTTTACAGTGTCTTGATTTCTAATAAAATCACTAGCTTTCAATTGCTCCATTCTAATTTTTAAGGAAGTATTTTCTTCAGTAAGCTTTTGGACTTCCTTTTCCATTTGGGCAATTATGCTTTTTAAGACATTCTTCTCATTGGCTTTTTGGACCTCTTTTGCTATTTGGGTTAAGCAATTTTTTAAGGTGTTATTTTCTTCTGAATTTTTTTGGGTCTCCTTTGGCAAGCTGTTGACTTGTTTTTCATGATTTTCTTGCATCACTCTCATTTCTCTTCCCAGTTTTTCCTCTACTCTTACTTTCTCAAACTCATTTTTGAGCTCTTCCATGGCCTAGGACCAATTCAAATTTTTCTTGGAAACTTTCAATGTAGGAGCTTTGACTTTATTGTCTTCTTCTGGTTGTTTGTTTTGATCTTCTTTGTTACAAAATAAAGATTCTATGGTCTGACTTTTTTTTTCACTTTTGTTTGCTCATGATCCTGGTCAATTACTTGAGTTTTAAACTCTTTGTTAAGGTAGGAGTCTATTTCCAGTGTGGAGAATTTACTGTCTAAAGCTTTGGGTGTTTTGTGCAGCTGTTTTCAGAGATACTTCTAGGGACCTGTAAATTTTCAGTTTTTCCAAAGTAGTATGATAAGAGGCGAGGTGTTTACTCATTTCCTGGCCTGTGTTTTGGTCTATGAATGACTACAAGCACTCTTTTCTGCCTTAGAACTGTGAGGAGGATTTCCTCTCCACCACCACTAAAAGCTCCACTATGCCAGCACTCCTCCTAGCCCTAGGTTTGCCACCCTGAACTGTGACTTAGATCCAAGCATGGGCAAAGCCAGAGAATCTTGCACCCACAGAGAGATCCCTGCAATCCCCCTCTGATCAGACACTCAATTCCCCCTCAATCTGTGGGCTGGAAGCTCCAGAAGCATCCACAGTCCTTGGATTGTGCTCAGGGACTGGGGCTGGGACCAAGCTTCTCTCTCACCGCAGTCACAGACTTTTCCCATTGACCTTCTAAGTTGTCTTTGGCATTTTTAGGTTAAGAAGTATGGAAACTGCCACAGCTGCCTGAGATTCAGTCTCCTGAGGCCTGCTTCAGATTCACTGAAGCCTGTTTTGCCTGTGTGCCCATACCTAAGTATGATCCTCTCCCTGCCTGCCATGATATACCTTTCTGATCAACCATCCAGGCTGTCTTGGGCTGTAAATTTGTTTCAGTCTGTCTTTTTGTGGGTTCTGCCACTTTAGAATTTGTTTAGAGCCATTTTTCATAGGTATTTGGAGGGGTTTGGGGGAGAACTCAAGCAAGTCACTTCTTTTCCTCCACCATCTTGGCTCTGCCTCTCCCATTCAGTTTTCTTCAGAGGTCTACCATATTTAACTTTTCTAAGATTCTATAGGTTAACTTCTTTCTTGTTTATTTTGTGCTTAGATTTATCTAGTTCAGAGAGGGGGAGGTTGAGGTCCATCACTAGAATAGTTTTGCTGTCTATTTCTTCCCGTCTCTCCCTTAAGTTCTCTTTTTTTAAGAATTTGGCTGCTATACCACTTGGTGCATGTATGTTTAGTTATGAGATTGCTTCATTATCTAGGTACCTATTAGCAGGATGTAGTTTCCTTCCTTATCTCCTTTAATCAGACCTTCTATGCTTTTGTTTTGTTTGAGATCAATATTCCTACCCCTTTTTCTTCAGCTGAAACATAATGTATTCTTCTCCAGCCTTTTACCTTTACTTTGTGTGTATCCCTCTGCATCAAATGTGTTTCCTGTAGGCAATATATTGTAGGTGTATGGTTTGTAATACTCTCTACTATCCATTTCCATTTTATGGGAGAGTTCATTCCATTCACATTCAAGTTTATGATTACTATATGTGTCTTTATCTTCATCCTATTCCCTTATCTCTTCATTTATGCTTTTTTCTCTCTTTTTTCCCTTTCTCTCCTCAGTAGAATTTTGCTTTTAACCACCACCTCCCTCAATTTGCCCTCCCTTCTATTAGCCCCCTCCCTTTTCTTTTCACTTTACTCTTTCTACTTCCCATAGGATAAGTTAAATTTCTATACCTAACTGATTATGTTATTCCCTCTTTGAACCAAATCTTATGAGAGTAAGGTTCAAACAATGCTTATCTCCCTCCCTTCTTTCTACTATATTTGTTTTTTGTGCCTTTTTTGGTGATATAATTTATCCTTGCCTGACTCTTCCTTTCTTCTTCTCCCAGTACAATCCCTTTTCACCACTTAATAAGATTTTTTTTACTATCATATCAAAGTCAACTTAAACCCACACCCTCTCTATAAGTATACTCCCTTTTAAATGTCATAATGACATTACAGCTTAAAAATTACAAGTGTCATCTTCTATTGTAGGGAGGTAAACAGTTTACCCTTACTAATAATAATATGTTGTTATTGTTTTATTTTTCTTTCTTGTTTACCTTTTTATGCCTTTCTTGTGTTTTATATTTGAGGATCAAATTTTCTGTTGCTCTTGGATTTTCATCAGGAAGGTCTGGAAGTCTCCTATTTCATTGGATGTCCATCTCCTCCCCTGAAAGATCAGTTTCCCTCAGTAGCTGATCCTTGGTTGTAATCCAAGCTCCTTTGCCTTATGGAATATTGTATTCCTTGCACTCTAATCTTTTAATGTAGAACCTGCAAAGTCTTGTGTAATCCTGACTGTGGTTCCATGATATTTGCATTGTTTCTTTCTGACAGCTTGCAGTATTTTCTCTTTGATCTGGTAGTTTTGGAATTTAGCTACTATTGTAGCTAATTTGTTTTAAATTTAAATTTTTTAAAATTTTAAATCTTTAAGAATGCAATCAGTGGATTCTTTCCATAATATATTCCTTAATCAAGGAAATATATTTATGTTTATACATTTATGCCTAAGGTGACATAGATTGTCTTTTTTATTTTTTCTTCATATAACATCTTTAAGATACAATTTAAATCTGAAAGAGACTTAAGAGGAAATCTAGCCATTTTTTTAAATTGTGCATAATCTAATCTGGACAATGGTTATTTTTTAATATTGTATCCCCTTAATTTTTTTGTGTGCACAGTTAGGTGAAACACTTATTAGTTATTATTGATCTAATTCATGAGAATCCACAATATTTCAGCATTTTAAATAATCAACACAATATCATTTACAGATAGGAACATGTGGAGTTTCATGCAGTCAATAAGGAATACACACACACACACATACACACACATATATATATATACATATGTAGTGTAAAATTAGTGATGAGTTGGGACCAGAATTGGACAGGAAGAAGATACCATGGTGAACTGCTTTTGGATTTTTTTTTCTAATGATCCCACACTTTTCTCTCAAACAAATGCCTACATTAAAAAAAAAGAAAGAAAGAAACAATACACATCAATGTACTTCCAGTAATTTATTGCTGCAACTTATAAAAAACAATTATATTTGATGAATTAGAGATGAACATCATGTAAAGTAAAGGAACATAAGATATAGATATAAGATAAATAAGATCAAGACAGGCTAAATAGAAACAGGGAATTATACAGTAGAAGTAGTATAAAGAGTATAATCAAAGGATTTTAAGTTTGAAGTAAAATACAGGCTAGTCAAAGGTTGAGTGTGGGGGGATAATTAATGGAGAATTATGTGTTCCATGTGTGCCAACCTAAAGGTGACCAACCAAATTTTCATTTTGACCTAAACCCTGTGTATTATCAGGCAACTGGAGAGAGAAATGTACTGCTTGGCTGAATAGTCTAACTAAACTTTTTTTTTTTCCAGATTGCCATTTATTTATATCTGCAGCTGTGTATATGATATATGATCAAAATTGATTCACTTCAAGGGGAGTTCTTTTATGAGGGCAGAGACTTCTATGAACAATGACTTTGACAAAATAGGTACCAGTTTCAAAGTAATTTATTTTTAGTATGTGAATGGCAAAATCATTTTTGCATAACCTTTCTTTGAAGTGAAAAGTATATGGTGAAAGTCTCCAGAACATTAGTTGGACTCTCTGTAACAAATTTATGTGCTGTCATAAACATGAGTTGCATAAACTTATAAACTGTGGATTCACTGTGATCTGCATCAACCTCAGAGAAGCTGAACATCAGTGAAGTATTTGATACATTAAAATTGTGTAATTATATGTGAGAGGTTTTATTGAAACAATGACATTACATGTAAACCTAACTCATTTATATAGGCTAAAGAAATTTTTCAATAAACATGATTCTTGGAAAAATATATCTGTCTATATACACCCATAACCAAACATATTTCCTATACCCATTCCCAGATATGTATTTAATGATAGAATTCCCAGGAAGGAAATTAATCAATCCCTGATGCAATTTGAACATTTTCTGGAAGTGAGTATTTGGTATACTGAAGTGCTCTTAAACATGACAGTCTATAATGAGTAAAAGCAGAAGGATCTGTGGATGCCACTTAATCACTTCAAAACTTAGTGTCCTATTTTTTTAGTAAGGCTATTAACCATGGAGATGTATTGAACAAGTTTCCAAAAACATATGATGGACAGGACTCTTTCACACTACTTCATAGCAAGCAGAGATATCTCTTGTTTCCTATCAGCTCACTGCATGGTGATGAAAATATTTTTCCTTGGCTTCTGGGATAGAACGGAATGTTTTTAGGAGAGGTTCAAATATAATAAATCACCCTCTCTGGGCTTTCACTTATGGAGAAAAAAGAACTGATATAAGCCTTTTGGTACAGGTTGGGGAGAGAAAGCTATGGTAGAAGAAGAAGCAGCATGGCAATGACATGTCACCTGCTAGCTTCCTTCTCTCTCCACACTTCTCCATCCTGTCATGAACCCATGGTGCCATCTCTGCTTAGGTCTCTTTGGTGTGTATTCTTCCCTAATTTGGGATAAATAAGTATTAGAGATTTAAGAGACCAATTATGACTTTGTGACTGAACATTTGGAAGAGCTACTAGAAGACTCATTAATTCTGTCCCACTGATGAACTTCCAGTGGGGACTTGGGAAATCTGCTGCCTATATGCTTCTTCATCTGGCCAGCAGATGAGCCTAGTGAGCAGTAAGCCACGAAGAGCAACTTGGTTGACTCAGGCCAGTAACAGATCAACCCAGCAATCAAAACATCATATCCTTCAATCAAAGCAAGAACTTGTTTATTGGACTTCCCTTATGCAAACATGAGGAGAAGGTGAATGGGGGTGGTAGATGTTTTATAGCCATCACTTTAAATATAATTTCATGCAATATTGAGAATAAAGTTGTAGAGATAAGTGTAAATCTTGTCTGAGTTTGGTATATTTTGTTTTTTGCTGTCTTTTTTTTGCAAAAGGAATGAATAAATGAATGAATAAAAATGATAGAATTGGATAATAAATTTTATAACATCCATTTCTTGTCTAATATTCCACTAATCTTTGATATAGAGAAGGAATCGCTGCTCTCCTAGTGATCAGGTATGATGGTGTCAGCCTCTAGCCCAGCTTTACATACCAGGTTCATCTGGCATGGTTGGAAGTGACAAAACAGATTTGAAAATGGGGGGAGTTATGGCTAATTGGAGCCATTCCCTCCCTGGACATTCAGTCATATGGCAGAATCATTAAAAATACAAGATTTATATATTCAGCCCCCCCAAATAATTTATTTTATATATCCAAGTGTGAAAACTGAGCAGAACTGAGTTGTTCCACTGCTGCATGGAGAAAGAAAAAAGTTTTTTTTTTTAATATTAAACACGTAGGTAATCCTTCATGTCTTTAAGTGTAACATCTGATAATGCAGTTCTGAGAATGACACTGCTTGGTGGATAGGTCACTGAGTTGGAGTAAAGATCTGAATAAAATCCAGCTTCAAACAATTTCCTCAACTGGGGATAGTAATAGCAGATACCTCTGAGAGTTGGTGTGAGAATAAAATGAGATAATATTTGTAAATTGCTTAGAACAGTGCCTAGAATGTAGTAGGTGCTGTATAAGCATTTCCCTTCCTTCTTTTTCATTTCTTGAGACATCTATCAATGTAATTTTATAGGTAAATGTGGTCAGTATCAGCCAAATCACAGCTATGCCATCTTTGAACTTTGTAACAATTTAACCTGAAATTCCATGCTATTGTTGTTATTTAATCATTTCAGTCATATGCAACTCCATGATGCCATTTTGGGGTTTTCTTGTCAAAGTTACTGAAATTGATTGCCTATAGCTCATTTTACAGAAGAGGAAACTTTGGCAAACAGGATTAAGTGACTTTCCCATTGTCTCACATCTAATAAGTGTCAGATGACATATTTGAACTCAGGAAGATGATATCCTGGTTCTAAGTCTGACATTCTATGCACCATGCTACCAAGCTGCCCCTTTCAAAATGTGGATAAATTGTCTAGTGATATTGATAATTATAATTCATACAAATCCAACCCATATTCTAATATAGGTATTATCTAATAATATAGCACAAAAGGCAACATAAATAATTCTATTTAATTTGTATTTTCTCCTTATTTTAAATAAAAATTTAAAATATTACCTCTTCAATAGTGAAATAACATTTTTAAAAATACACCCTGATATGTGATTTCATGGGGGTAGCAACCACCCAGATAGTAAACTTCTTCCTACTCACATTGTTACTTCTTCTAAAATGTATATAGTGTTAGTTGCCTGGGATGTGATGTGACTTTACAAGTTTTTGAAGAATCATACAGATTTTATATTTTAGAAGAATTTGAAACCCAGTCTTCCTGATCTCAAATCAAGTTCTTTATGAAGCACTTCATGCTGCCTTTCAATAATTTATATCATCAATATATAATTAACAATCAGCATTATTATAAGACAAATATATTCCATTATCTAGAATCTATGTATTTATAATAACAGTCAACTTATAATTATCAATTCTTCACATTCAATCAAAATTAATATTTTTAATTCCATAATTATCTGAATTGAGTGAAATAAAGAGAAAACATTTAGAATGCTGACTTTATCATAGAATCTAAGTATGTAGTACAGAGCAGTAAAACTCTATTCTATAATTCTAATTAATAAATATTATTATAAATAAATTGCATAATATTCTGTATAAGGAAATATAGTTTATATATTTAAAACATGTATATATGGTTATTTATGTGATATAATGGGATTAGGTTTGAAAAGAAACTGTTTGGCACCTTTAAGAAAAAGTATCATGAAAAATGTTCTTATTTATCTAGTATTCTCTGCTAGAGTCTTACTGTGATGCCTTATTTTGGTATAGTATTGACCCTGGATTCTCATAATCCATGCTATCACAACACAAAGTCTAGGATGTATGATTAAGTTGGAATGGTTTTGAGGACATTTCCAGCTCATATGCTTATCATTAAAGGAATGTTTTAGGCTACATTTAAAGTTATCTGACTTTTAAAGTTCTTCTTGAGCTATTCCAAGAAGGCTTTTTGGGCTTCAGACCAGTACATGTTCCCTTTTGAGGTTCCCATTGTAGGTTTGTTGACAATGTTGTCCTCTTCACAATTTCTGCCATGATCTTCACTGTTCCCGTAAGAAGAATCTATAATACATTTCTCTTTTTTATCATGGTGTTTGCTTATATAAAAAATATAGAGAATTAAGTCAAATTTATAAGAATACAAGTCATCAATCAATTGATAAATGATCAAAAGATATGTACAGACAGTTCTCAGATGAAGAAATTAAAGTCATCTGTAGTCATATGAAAAAATGCTCTAAATCACTATTGATCAGAGAAATGGAAATCAAAACAACTCTGAGGTACCACATCACACCTATCAGATTGGCCAACATGACAGAACAGAAAAATGATCAATTTTGGAGAAAATGTGGGAAAATTGGAACAAAAATGCATTGTTGGTGGAGTTGTGAAATGATCCAACCATTTTGGAGAGTAATTTGGAACTATGCCCAAAGGGTTATAAAAATATGTATACCTTTTGATCCAGCAATAGCATTTCCAGGGTTGTATCCCAAAGAGATGATAACAGATAGGACAAGGACCCACATGTACAAAAATATTTAAAACAGCTCTTTTTGTGGTGGTGAAAAATTGCAAATTGAAGGGATGCCCATCAATTGGGGAGAGTCTGAACAAGTTGTGGTATATGATTCTAATGGAATATTATTGTGCTATAAGAAATGATGAGCAAGCAGACTTCAAAAAAAACCTGGAAAGAATTGTATGGACTGATTCTGAGTGAAGTGAGCAGAACCAGGAGAATGTTGTACACAGTAAAAGCCATGCTGTGTGATGACTAATGTTGATAGACTTAGCCCTTCTCAGCAATGCAAGGATCTAAGACATCTCCCAAGGTCTCATGATGGAAAATACTATCCACATCCAGAGAAAGAACTATGGAGTTTGAATGCAGATAAAAGCATACTATTTCCTATTTTTTCTTCTGTTTTGTTTTGTTTTCTCTTTCTTGTGGTTCCTCCTATTGGTTTTAATTCTTCCTTACAATATCACTGATGTGAGAATTTGTTTAATAGGAATGTATATGTATAGCCTATATCAGATTGCATGCCTTCTTGGTGAGGGAGGGGGGTAGAAGGGGGAAAAATAAAACTCAAAAGCTTATGGAAATTATTGTTGATAAATCAAAATAAATTAATAAATAAATAAATAAATAAAGTTATCATCACCAGATTTGCTCCAAAATATGACTTTTTTGCTATACAAATACTGGGATATTACTTGTCAAGCTACAGAAGCATCCACATCTATGTAGGAAAGCGTATCCATAACAACTAATGAAAGTGCTTGAAGATGAATCAAGTAGTAAGTGAGATTAAAGCATTTGTAACCAGAGATTAGTAGAGAAGCTTAGAATATCCAAAATCATGGAGTAATTTAGAAGTTTTTGACATAGTAGAAATTTTACAGGATTAGCAGGAAAATAAGCTCATGTCATAGGGCATATTTATACAATATTTTCATTTGGGCAAATCTAGGAGTCAAAGAGGGAAAAATGATAGAGAGTATTTGAATAGAGATCAATAGAGAGAGAAAGAAATGATTTTGACATTGAACTATACTTGCACCAATCTGGAATAGAAGAGAAAATAGACACAAATTTTGAGAAATAAACTATAAGCCCGGTTAAAAGTCCTGATACAGTCATTATGAGTGTTTTTACTTCTCCAGTCATCTGATGGAGTTCTTTTGTTGTAAAAAGCAGAACAGCTAAAAGAATTTTAAACTTATCTTAATGATAATTTCTTCTTTCAAAAGAAGGATGAACCAACATGAAGGAAGTTTGTTATGGATATGATTCTTTTTCATTAAAAGATAGGATCTGGTAGCTGTAAATGGTGGGAATACTGAGGAAACAACAATTACCTCATAGAGTTTGTGATAGAAGAGATGGAATTTGGTCATAATCTGATAGCACTATAGATTTCAGGAAAGCAAATCTCCCATGCACTAAATCACTATAAAGATATTATACAGGTAAGGAATGGAAGGTGCTCAAGGACAGAACTGTAATGACAGAAATGGAAATTATTCCTTTGAAGACAATGACTAGAATTTGTATCAAGAGAAAAATCCACAGGTACAAGAAATTCTCCAAATAACAAGAGAGAAAGAGAACAGAAAGAAGCAAAATAAGAAGTGGGGGAAGAAGAGGAAAAAGAAGAAAAAGAGGCAGAAAAGAAGAGAGAGAAAAATGAATAAGTAGGAGGAAGCAGATAAAGGAGGATAAAGAAGGGAAGAAGGAAAATAAATATATAATATATGAAAACAAAACAAATAACAGAAGATGAATATAAGAGCATGCCCTTTAAAAAAAGAATGAAAGAAAGAAAGAAAGAAAGAAAGAAAGAAAGAAAGAAAGAAAGAAAGAAAGAAAGAAAGAAAGAAAGAAA
>NW_020954596.1:69019775-69156668 GCF_900497805.2 Vombatus ursinus
AAAGAAAGAAAGAAAGAAAGAAAGAAAGAAAGAAAGAAAGAAAGAAAAACAAAAACAAAAACCAGTATCAGGAGCTCTAAGGTTCAGAATTAACTGAGTTTGGCAAGGGAAGGTGAGGATGTGAAAAAAGTCTTTTTAAAAAACTCTATTGGGGAAACAATAAGGAAATAATGGTACCTTTTTATGTAGGTGAAATAGTTTCCTTTTAAAGATTTCTGACTTGTCTTGATTTGGCTCACTTATTACTAGGGACGCAAAAGGAGTTCATGCAGAAGATTTTTTTTTCATGATTTCCACTAACCTAATGGAATTCCTTTCTGAATTAGCATTGCTGATTCCTTGGAAATGTGGAGGCACAAGAAAGTAGCATATTTATTTGTGTTATTACCCTTTTGAAAAATCAGGAATAACATCCTTTTAAATCATCTTAAGAAAATTATTTTATTGCATTTTATGATATACAAGACTCTCATGGCATTCTGATCCTGAGCCTGAATCACTGGCCCGGCCTCAGGTAGGCCTGGGGAAAAAGAAGGGAGTGGGGAGCAGCTTGAAAGAATGGATCTTGGAGGGTTAGCTAGGTGTCACAGGGGATAGAGCACTGGCCCTGGAGTCAAGGGAACCTGAGCTCAAATCCAGCCTCAGACAGACACATAACACTTACTAGCTGCGTGACCCTTGGCAAGTCACTCAACCCCATTGCCTAGCCAAAAAACAAACAAACAAGAATGGACCTTGGGCTGAGGGATAACTGTAACTGTCAAAAAGAGAAGGCAGAGCTTTGCAATTCTGCTCTTGTTTCTATTTTCTCTGGTAAGTTTTATTCTTGAAATCATGGGACAAAAATACTTAAAAGGTAATTAATAGCCATGAAAAATAAGATACAAAGAGAGCCACTGAGGGACAGGGCTAAGATGGTTAGGTACAGGCAGCAACTCAGATGATTTTTCTTAATATTCCCTTGCAAAAAAACCCCAAAAAACAAAAAAACAAAAACAAAACAAAACAAAACAAAAACAAACCTAAAAACAAAAAAAATTAAAATAATATTTAAAATAAAATTTTGGAGTGGCAGAGCTATCAGAAGATCTTTCTTCCAGCCAAAGACAACATAGGAGGTCAGCAGGAGAGATTTGTGACATAGGAATGGGTTTCCACCTAAAGAGCAGGAGCAGTACCAATGGCATCTGTGAGTCACAGAGGCAACTTAGGATAGTGGCAGTAGCAGCAGAAGGAGCTCTCATCCTAGAGATGGTAAGGGGATCAGAGAACTAGTCAAAAATTAAAGGGATCCTTTGCTGACACTGGGCTTATGTTGTGCTGAATAGTAGCTCTATTGCCCATAAACAGTTTGGGTTTGCAGTTTTAAGGAAAAGAGGAAGTATGGTGAGTCACCAGGGAGCAAGGACCCTGGCCACAATTTCAAGGCAAAGAGAAGCACTAATGTTTATGACTGCAGGGGAGGAGAGACTCTTGCTTGATATAGAACAGAGCACAAACCAAGAGATCAGTGACAATACTTCTTTCCCAAAAACACCACCTTGAAAGTGCCAAAAACTTTCAGACTCTCAGAACTAGCTCTGAAAACAGTAGCACAAAAGAGCCTGAAGCTTGCCACAGTTCTTTCCTACACCCAGAGACCAAATTTAGCATAAAGTTCAAAATCAAGAAATAGACTGGGAAGATGAGCAAACAACAACAACAACAAAACTTGACCATATAAAGTACTTTGGTGGCAGAGGAGACGAAGACAAATTCAGAAGCCGGCAATGTGAAAATAGTTATAAACAAAATCTCAAATAAAAATGATGACAAGCTGTAATCCAAACAAGTATTCCTAGAAAACTTGAAGAAAGTTATGAGTGGTGGATGAAAAATTAGTGGGAATAAAGAGAATGATGCAACAAATTGTGAAAAGAAAATTAACAGTTTAGTAACAGCCAAAAAAAAATACTGAAGAAAATTTCACCTTAAGGAAAAAAAAAATAGAAGACTGAAAACTCTCACTGAAAAAGCAACTTACCTGGAAAATAAATGGAGGAGTGGTAATTTAGGTATCATTGAAAAAAAAGCATATGTGTACAAAATATTTATAGTAGCTCTTTTTGTGGTGGCTAAAGGGATGCTAATCAATTGAGGAATGACTGAAAAAGTTGTGGTATAGGATTATGACGGAGTGCTATCATGCTATTAGAAATGGCAAGGGTAGAATATCGAAGAAAGTGAAGAGAGAAGAACCAGTGGATCATTGTGCACAATAACAGCAATGTTTTTAATCATGATCAATTGCAGGAAAAAAGTTAAAAAAAAACGACTACTTTGATGAATATAATGATTCAAGACAGTTCCAAAGGATTTATGATGAAAACATGTTGTCCACCTTCATAGAGAGAACTGATGAACCTTGGTTGCAAACTGAAGAATAATTTTCTCCCCCTCCTTTTTTTTAATGCTTTTTTGGTTATATGGCTAATATGAAAATGCTCTACATGTTTTCATATATATTATTGATATTTTATTTGTCTTCTCAGTGAGTGGAGGAGAGGTGGGAGTAAGGAAAAGAATTATGAACTCATTTTAAAAAGAAAATGTTAAAAATAAAAAAGGCAAAAATTAAATAGCAAAAAAAAGAAAGAAAATAACTAGTCATAATTTATCAATCAGTCAAAATGGAAATTGAGCTGGATAGCATCTGAGATTCTATTTTGTGTTAATAAGGATTAGTTTTACTTTGAAGAGTATCATGAACAAAGTTAGGAACAAAACCCCAATTAATGAGGTAAAAATATTTCATGTAGATAATCTGAATTACTTAATTCAATTCAGAGTTTTTAATGTCTCTGAGGCTGATTTGACATCATTTTATGAAACCTTGCAGTTTATCCAAGAATAAGACATGATTAGTTTAGATTAGATTAGTTTAGATTAAGTATCTGTTAAACAAATTCAATGTGTCAGTCACTGTGCTAAGCACTAGAATACAAATGCAAGGGGAGGGGGGGAGTTCTTATCATCCCAGAACTTACTTTCTAATGGGAAAACAAGAAAATATAAAAAGGAACTAAAAAAGTGAAAGAGGAGAAGGAAGACAAGGTAGAAAATTATTTCAGGGATGCAAGGGCTGACATGGGTTGGCCTGAGCAAGGCTGGGCAAGAATTTCCTACAATGGAGGTTCCAGGGAGAAATTCACCATTCAAGGAAGGTGGTGTTAACTTGAGAAGTCTGCTTGTGCTGAGGTGCAGTAATATGGGAACACAGCACATAAGTTTTCTGAGAAGAACAATGTAAAAAAATGAACAATTAATAAAATAATTCCTATTTATGAGATTTAATATTTTACAAATTAATTTTCCTTTTACAACCTCCAGTGATTAAATCTTTGTAAGTACTATAAATGAGAAAACTGAATTCTAGGGGTATTAAGAGAAACCCAATACTACATAGATTGTGAACATTGGAACCAGCATTTGTAAACCAAGTCAGATAGGGCAGAAACTACTGAAGAAAAATAACAACAGAAAAAAAGATATCTTCAAGGATAAATTCAGAAATAGTAAGAGATCAGATATATAATTTGGAACAAAAACTTTTTTCAAAGGATGCAATTTTACTATGTGTTCTATGTGTCACTTGTTTGGACATATGACTTCATAGACATTAAACCCTTCTCTCTTAAGCTGTTTTTTTCAGTAAGAATAATTTTAGTTCTGTAGCTGCTACAGACCAGCAGTAGAATAAGGTACTGGCTAGGGAGAAGCTTTCATTATAGATAAAAATATCTTTTCAATTAAAAAAAAACTGAAGCTACAACTATAGCTTCAATATTCTCTTAGAAAAAGCAAACATTGCTTTAGACCATAGGGAATTAATAGATCACTTTTATTATTCTGTCCAAATGCTTGCTCTTTCTCTAAGCTACCATTTCTATAATTCATATCTATTGTTCACCGTGAAAATCTATTGCCTATATTTTGACAGATTGAACTGTATTATTATTTTGCAAAAGCACAGAACATGCAAGTGAAATATATTTTAATATTAATAAGCAGTTAATATTTTAGTAAACAGTAAAATAATTTTAAAAAGAGAAAAAACTAAATAAATTTAAATGATCCATTGCTTACACTTGTTCAGAAAATTGCAATTTCATTCAATGTATGCTGTATGGAGGCCTTCTCATAATTGAAAAAAATAATTGTATATACCAGTTCTCATTCCTGAGTTTTAAAAGATGATCTTTAACAGATTTTGTTCAAAACATAAGAAAAAGCATACCCAATTATGACTAACTTAGGGTAATACGATGGTGACATTTTGGACTGGAGGACTTGGATACAACTTTTTGAATTAAGAGACTTTTTTTCCAAGTGTCATCTGGGACACTTGCCAATACAGAGTTAGAAGAGTCATTTTATAAAGTTTAATAAATGTTCCATAAATTGCTGGGATATTCAAAGGGGAATGATGAGATTTAGATTGCAAAAGCAAATCTTTGCACTTTTTATAGATGTGAATCAAAAGCTGAAATCAATTAGTTGGAAGGAAACTTAAGAGGTTTGTGATTTCATTCCCCTGTTCTAATCAAGTGAAGAAATAATCTGAAAAAGACAGGTTATAATTTCCATTAAAATAAATAATAATAATAATGAATGATGATTCTGCACTTACTTTGCTAGCTTCTTCCAATACCTAAGAACCTCAATGCAAAGAAAGTTTGCTCAAAGAATTTAATTCTAGGTAATGCTTTTAAAGTCCATGTTTTTTCTTTCATTTTTTTCCTTATATAGATTTGATAATTTTGTGGCTCTACCCTAGACCAAGGATACACTATTTTTATAAAACCTTATAAAATCAAATGATTACAGTAACCAAATATTACTTTGGATTGATTGGCAGGGAAATGTCCAGGTGTCTTAATGTTTATAGTGCTTTTCATTCAGTAGATGCTTGATAAGTGACTGTGGAACAGATAAATGAATTAGGGAAGGGTCTGAATTACAGTTTTTTTCAAAGACATTTAGTTTTGGTAGATTATAACATCTGCACTTAAAATGAAATCATATACTTAGTTCAAAAGTGATAGTTACAATGGTTAGAAAGGAAAGTGAAATCAGCATAGGAAACTGCAATGAGACCATGGCTAAAGAGGCAGACAAATGAAAGACATATTACTATGTGACAAAGCTACAGGGAAATGCCAGGAGTAAGAAAACACCAAGGAGATGATGAGTTAGTATGGATACTTTCTGCAGTTTGACCTGTCCTAAGACCCCACTGATATTATACTAGAAAACAAAGCAGAGACCTGGAAACTAATATTTTTGTGAATGGCTGGACTGATAAAAGCTTGTTAAGACTAGAGACATTAACATAATCATCACAGAATTAAAGATATTAAAAAGATTTACTGAAAATAAAGGAAATACTACTCTTCTCAGGCCAAGACATTTTTCTATGCAGAAAGAGACCTAACCTTTCCCAAAATGCTATGAACCAAAAGTCATCAGGAGTGGGGTAGGTGGGATCAGGAGAAGAAAAGAAGGAAAAGAAGAGAAAGTTAATAAAAATAAGAATATTAAGCAGTGTGCATTATTTTTTGATAATTCTGAATGCTATTGACAAAATTAATTAAATATTACTGTATTTACAGTTGGTTTTAAAGCATATACTACTGAATACCTATAGTAATCAGAGTATTCTTATATTACTGACAGACCATAATTATTTGCATATCCCCCATATTATGCATGATTGTGCATATACAGTCTTTTTGCATTGTAGAATTTAGAGTTCAAAGTGGGTATTCATTTAATCTAACCCTTTCATTTTACAAATGAGAGAATTGGTATGCTTTGTTTTTTTTTCTATAGTGCCACACACTTATCTCCATTGTCCCATTAATGTTGTATAATATTCTAATTTTTAAACTGCTTTTTCTAATATACTGGTCTTTTCTACTACCTTAATCTAGCAAAAATTCCCTTCCTTCATTTATTATCAACCTATTTCTGTCCATCATGAGGTCAGTACAGATATTTTCCAATTATACAGATGAGATTGTTGTTTGTCCTTCATTCTTGAAGAGAACCAGGACATCAGGAAGGTGAGGCCATGACTTGCAAGTAAACTGAATTTAAGTGATGGAAGGCTATGCATAGTCAGTTGAGGAGACTAAGACTGAAAGAGGTTAAATGACTTGCGTAGGGCCATTCAGATAATAAGTGTCTGAGGCATAATTCAAACTCAAATAATTCTTACTCCCTATCCTGCTGTCTATCCAGTACTCCACCAACTGCCCCAAAATAATTGATGTCCTTCCAACTAACAGATTCAATTAGGGTGCTCCTTATATTTTTATTCAGAATCACAGAGTTAAACAAAGCTTTAAAAGAAATATAATCAAATCCATCTTTAAATAAGAATTTCTTTTACTTCATATCTGACCAGTGGTCATACTGCAGGAATTCACTACTTTCTGAGAAGTCCATTAAAAATTTGGACACATGGTTAGGAACTTTTACTTTACTTCAACACTCATTTTTTTACTCTTTACAACTTATTTCACTTTACTCTGTACTTTGTAGGATCAAGGGTAACAAGTTCAGTTCTTCATTCATGTGATAGCCTTTCAAATACTTGAAGATAAATATCTTATCCCTCTATTCTAAATATTTCCAATTTTTTCAACTAATCTGTTTAATTTGTTAGATGGCAAGCGCTTGTTGGAGATTTTGTGTGTGTATGTACGTATGCATGTATGCATGCTTGTATGTATAATACCTAGAGATGTGCGTATGTATGTATATATGCATTTCTATAGATGTGTATACATGCATGTATACATACATATACACATGTGTATATATGTATGTGTGCATACATACATACACATATACATACATATGTATTATTGAACTCATCTTTATGAGCTCAAATCTGTCCTCAGATACTTACTAGCTGTGTGACCCTGGGAAAGTAACCTAATCCTGTTTGCCTTAGTTTCCTCACCCCTAAAAAAGTGAGCTGGAAAAGGAAATGGCAGATTATCCCAGTATCTGCCAAGAAAACCACTAATGGGGTCACAAAGATTTGGATATAACTGAAATGACTAAAGAACCACAATATAGATAGATATGCGTATGGAAATAGAATGTAAATATGGATAGATCTCCATATATACTTCTATGTATGTTTATGCATAAAATATACAAATACATACATATATGCATATAAATACACAAACATATGGGGGAAGGTTCAAGATTCGCTGAGATTTTATTTGATCTCTAAGACTCTTTGAATATGTAATCATTAACTTCTAATTTTTTTATTATTACCTGTAGTATAATACAATATACAATGTTATCTTTTTACTGTGTGAATTGTCTCCATTTCTAATATGCCATTTCTACTCTTTTGTTTAAATTACAATTAACATTAAAATAATCACATTTGAAGTGTGTAGTCAAAATTTACCTGGCATTCTTATCAACCACAGTGCTTGATAACACAAATTAAAAGTGTAATGCATAGCATTTTGCAATTAAATATGCTAGAATAAATTTTGCTAAGTAATACTTGACAAAAATAATTCTTAATACTATTAATAAATTCCTTTAAACTAATTGTGATGACTTCATAAAATATAATTTAGTTAAATAATTGTCTTTTCTCCCTAAATTTACGTATGAATAAATGAATAAAAATTATAAAATGAAAATAAATACAAAGGGAGAAATAGCTCTGTTCTTTAACTTATTTTTAAAAAATTAATCCATTAATCATATTTCTATATACTCTCTGCCAAGCACAGTTCTTGTAACATAGTAGGTGCTTAATAAATGTTTGTTGACTATGTGATCATGTTAGTAATGGAAGACTTAAATTATTTGAAATCTACTGGAAGACTAGTATGATAAATTCTTGATTTACCTTGCTATGAACTTGATCTTGTTGCTAATAATATTCCCATTTATGCTAACAATCAGAGGATGAACTACCTAAAGACCAGGTGATTATTAATCCCCTTGGGCTTCTTGAAAAAAGACTTTGGAGACTGGAATTTCTAATAATTTCAGTTGACACCCTCCACCAATGTGCTTTTCCTTGATTATCAATCACACTAAATAAGTTTTTAGAAAGGGATAATAAGCAGGTACGTGTTCTTTCCTTTTACCCTTACACCCGATTGCCTCACCAAAAGAATAATGTTACTCCAGGGAAATTTATAATAGAGCTCTTAAAATGAAGATTAAGAAGACAACCATCGCAACAAAAAGCAGTGGAATGTGTGATAGCAAGAAATCCAGGATTCAATGGACAGGGTATTAGCTGAAAGCCAGGACACCAGCTCAATTCATTTTCATCCTGCCAAGGTCAGACATCCTGGGTCTGTCTAAAAGCAGGTAATGGAAGCAGAGTATCTTCTCTAATGTTACAATATAAAATCATATCAAAATGATTGCTCTTCCCAAGTAATTTAGACACCACTGTACTCAACTGGTAATGAGGCAAGAAGGATCTAACAGAAGTAATGTGTGTATGTCTATCTGTGTGTATGTGTGTGTGTGTCTACTTTATTTTATCTATGGATTTTTTAAAGAAAATAACCTATGCACTACTCAAAGGTAGCTAACTTGACAAAATACTTGAACAAGAATAGGGAAAGACTTGTTTCAAACACTATCTCTGATACTTCCCAGCTATGTGACCAAAGGTAAGTCACTTACTTTGTCTTTCTGAACCTCATTTTCTTCAAATGTAAAACTAGGACAATTTATTCATTGTGTTGTTAAATTCAGATAAGATAGTTTATATAAAGAATTTTATAAGTCTTTAAGTTTTATTATTATTTGATGAAAATGTGAGAAAGGATAAAAGATATAACAGAGTGAATAGAGAGAAACCTATAGAATCAGAAAGAGCTGGGTTCAGATCCTTCCTCAGACAAAAACTGTCAGTGTAATCATGGGCAAGTCACATAAAAGCTCAGTGCTCTAGTTAACTAAGACTCTAAATTAGAAATGAGCTACCAATCTATCTCACAGAGGAAATTTTTTACTTATATTTCCTCATACAGATGAAATCAGAAATATATTTTTCTCCTTATGCTCATCATGAGGTTTCCTTCATCATACATTTCTAGTTGGCTCTAAGTGCTGTAGGGTCCTTTGCAGAGTCCTAAAACTGATGGCTTCAAAACCCTTAAGCCTAATCTTAAAACAATGCTTTCCATGCATAGACTCTATAAACTACAGCTTGTCTTAAAGGGAAACTATTACATTTCACACTGTGACTGTTTCTGACCTCTAGAGCATAGACTCATGTGGCAACATTTTTCATTCATCTAAGTCGTATTTCGTTATTTCTCACCTTAACTATTGGAATAGTTTCTTGATTGGTCTCCCTTAATCTCTCCCCTCTCTGTCTCTTTCTCTCTGTTTCTGACTCTCTGTCTCTGTCTCTCTCTCTCTCTCTCTGGGAATTCATTTTTCATTTATATTGTTTATATTTTGCACTTACTTCTCAATGTTAATATTTTCACCCTCACCCCCACCACCACACCCCAACGACATGTAAACTCCTTTATTGCACGGATCATTTAATTTTTGTCTTTATATCTCCCCACTACTTAGCAAAGTGTTAGGTTCTTATGAATGAATGAATGTTTTTCTATAGCTAAACACATCTTCATAGTCATATAATTGACATAAAGTTGAAGATAATATAAGCTTACTTTTTTTCTTTTTTTCAAAAACATCAAATATCAAATCAAGCTATTTAGCTTCAGGAGCGGAAGAAGTGGGCTTAAAGGAATTCCCCATCTATTTGTTGATAATGTATCAAATGCACAGATTGTTAAAAATAAAAAAAATGTTATTCAATCATCCTCTGATTATTCAATAACAAGGAATAAAACATGTAGACAAATGCTTGCCAAATGTGGTTGCCACTGACAGAGATGCTGTCTTTTACAGAATTCAAATGAGCAATGGATTCCCTATAGATGATGAGGTCCTACAGATGCTCATATCTGTGGATGACATTATGCTAATTGCATCAAACCCCAGAAGATCGTGAGTCCTCAATAAGATCTATAGCAACTCAAAAACTGATCAGCTTAACAATTAACAAAGGACACATTAATGAAAACTATTGTTCAGATTTTTGACATGCAATTGCATGTATATCACAAAGTTATTACATCACTATATATAACTTTGAAAGTTCCTGCACATGGAAAATTGCCTGGCCATAGAAATAAATAGGAGGAAAAAAGGCAGGAGGCTTGTGGTAATTATATTTTACATTCAGTGATCACAAGTTGTTTTCTGATATTAAAAAATATATTTTACCATTGCTATTCTCCCTGTTGCTATTAACTTTGAATCTTTGAACCATGTAAATCCAAAACAATCAAATTTTCAGGTTACCCAAAAAGAAATTGAGAGATACACTACAGACGTATATAGTCTGCTGGCCAATTATGATTTTATATATCACTTTTTAATTCAATTAAACAAACATCAATTCAACAGGCATTTTTTAAGTGCCAACTGTGCCAGGCACTGACAAAGCAAAGACAAAAGGGAAAAAGAACAATCAGTAAAATCATACAGTTCCTGTACTTAAGGAGTTTAAGTTCTGAAGGCCATAGCATGTAAATAAATGAATAAATACAAGATAATTTGAGGAAAATTGTGCTAATAGCTAGGGAGGTCAAGAAAGGTTCCCCATATTAAGTGGCACTTGAGCTGAATCTTGAAGAAGGCTAAGGATTTGAGGAATTGGAAGTTAGATGATAATGCATTCTAGCCATAGGGAACAGGCAAAGAATCATATATGGGAGTGTTGAAGGAAGAATAAGTAGACTAGTTTGACTGAAACTTAGAAGCTACATCAAGGGTGGTAATGTAAAATAAATCAACAAAATGTATAATCAGAAAAAGAGATGAGCTAGGTATATATCAGTGGCAAGAGATCACAAATGAACACCTTGAAAAGTTCAGTAGTATGCACAAAATCACTACAAATGTAGAGAAAGGATGGTGAGTTGTAGGGGGCTAAAAAGTCAGTTTTAGAATTTTGTTCAGGTTTATATTGGGCAACAATTATGATTTGCACAGGACTTGAATTCATGGATAGCTATAGCTTTGTTCCACTGGATCAATAAAATCACAAATTCCTCATTTATTAAAGTATTATGATTTACAAATCATTCTATGTACACTCTGTCTCTTCACAATAAGTACAGGAGGTAGATAGCATAATTCCATTCCCATCCTTACAGATGAGGTTCAGAAAAAATATATCCTTTTCAACATATCCAATAAATGTATTGATTTTTGTACTATATTATTGCTACCATTTTCTGCTTTAAATTATGGGAAAAACTTTAAAAATTATATATTTTAGAAGGTAGAATTTTAAAATAACACATGATCACAAAGGATCAGTAAAGAATGCTGCACAATTCCTGACAAAGAAGTGATAGAAAAATATGTCAAAGAAGTCACATTTTTGTTTAAAGGTATCCAACATGGGAATGTATATTGCTTGACTATATTTATTTGTTGCATGTGTTTTGGCTTTCTTTCTTTTTTCCCAGTAGTAGGAGAGGTGGGAGGGGAAAAAACTTGATAATTGAAAAAATACAGTTAAAATAAAAATAACCAATATTAATAAATAATTATATATTTAAAATTTATTTGAGACATGAACATCATTGAAAAGATGAACACAAGTAGTAGAGGGGCTATTTTTTTCCTCACATGCATTGCCTATATCTAGTATAGCTACTGACATATGATTCATCATATTTAATTAAAGCAATACAAATAAGGGGTTTTTTTACTATTAAAATAAATTAATTAACAATAACATGGGAAAGATATGTAGCAATATTATAAAACTGATTCTATTAGGCAAAGCAGCCCTCACCTCCTTTTTTTGCCTTAGTGAATGGTAGGCTTGATCAAAAGGGTGTGTCAAGCCTAAGGAGTGCCTGATTCCTCATACACTAGCATTTATATTTAAGCAACCAGGATGCCCTCTTAAATTCCTGTGGGCACAGTCTTAGTCCTCTGGCCCTGTTAAATATCCAGGATTGTTTCTTTGCCTTTTATCTTTAAAATAAAATTGTATTGATATATTTTGTGTTTTATATCATAAAAATTTCTCCCAGTATACCCCTCATCCATCCCCCTGGAAAGCTATCCCATAAAATAAATAATATTTAAGCAAAAACAAAGAAAAAAAAGAGAAAAATCAACAAACATTATCACCAAAAATATGAGAATATGTGCAATATTCCATACTTGTTTTCCTCCCACCCACCTTGAATCAGGTATTCTAAATCTGTGATTCTCTATATTTATCATATTCATAATTTCTTGCAGCACACATTTTTAAAGCAATTCTTACATTCTTGTAGGAATATTTCTTTAGCCATCCCTCAACTGATGGACATCAGCTTTGTTGTCCAAATCTTGGCTACCACAAAGTGTTAACTATAATTAGTTTGGTGTAAATGGGGACTTTCTTTATTTCAAAGACAAGAACCATCTCCTGCAACTTTTCCTTAACATGAGTTATTTTTGTTTAATCTGCCCTTCATTGGTATCTTTATCTGTCTTTCCAGCCATAGACCTCTGCCTGCCATCTTAGAGTGTCTCCACCCTGAGATCAAATACACGGCAAAGATTATATTTTTTGTGAACTCATTCCTCAATGATTAATATATCCCTAAGTTGTTATTCTTACCTTATCCAAGTGATTCTGAACCCTGATGGCCATCGTTTAAACCTGTTTTCTATCCTTCACCTCCCTATTACTTATTCCTATTGACTTCAACCCAATGTTCTACTGTGAAAGTATTTACCTCTTTCACTGTGCTCTCTGAAATACCTACTTTGTAGATAATAAACCTCCTTTCATCTTAAGCCTTTTTCTTTCACAATATATTGTTGTATTTACTGACTTCTGATGCCTTTCTAATGCCACACTTTCCTTTTCTAGCCACATGGTGGCACTTTCATTCATAGTGTCCCTTCTCCCCCTCCCCCACCCCACTCTCCACTTAAACTCTTGTTGGGAAATTGGACTACTCCTTGCCTCCATTGCCACTTCCAGTTTTATGACTCAGTAACCTCTTCTCCTCTGAGGTTCATTAAATCCATATTTATTACAAATCAAGAGTTTGGTAGCTGTTATGGATTGCTAATTCTTTGGAGGAAAAAAATCATTAAGAAGATTAGATACGATCAGTGCCTCCATTTCCTTTTTTTCTCATCATTTTCTTAACTCTGTAATCTGGCTTCTGATCTCAAACAACTAAAGCTGCTCTCTCCAAAGTTCCAATGAACTCAATCACCAAATTTATTAACCTTTTCTCATCCTTTATTCTTCTTGAAATCCTCTGAAGCTTTGGACAATATTAAATACCTTGTTTTCATTTTTACCTTCTTCTTTCTTTATACCACTACTGCCTCTTGATTTTATTGCAACCTGTTGGAAGTCTTCTTTTCAGTCTCCACTGCTAGATCATCATTCAAGTTATGTCTGTAGATTTCCTCCAAGTCTCTTTCCTCAGCCTCCTTCCCCTTTCCCTCTTTATAATATGACTTGATTTTATCATCTCCCATATATTTAAATATAACCTCTCTACCAATAACTCCTTCTTGACCCCTAGTCTTTCAACCACATCTATCTCTTGTATCTTGAGTCTTAAAATGAATACACCTGTAGTTATCTAAAACGCATTTCCCAAAATGAACTAACTCATAATCTTTCCCCCAAATCTTTCCCTCTTCCAAAATCTTATATTATTATCAAGGGTTCTCCCATCTTTGCAGTCACTCAGGCTAGCAAACTAGGTGTCATTCTCCATTTCTCAATATCTGACACCCCCTTACCCACTAATCCAACTAGATACAAAGTAGTTTTGATTCTTACTTTGTGTCATTACTGGTATATGCTCCCTTCTCTTTTCTCATATAGATATCGTCCTGATGCAAGATTTCATCACCTCATGCCTGGATCATTCCATTGGCTTGCTGGTCAATCTCCCTGTCTCCAGTCTCCAGCTCCCTCCACCTTAAAAAGTCCATCCTCCACTAAGCTGTCAAATTCATCTTCCTAAAACATGTTTGAATATGTCACCACACCCCACACCCCTATTCAATAAACTTCCATGACTGACTATTAACCATGAGGTTCAAATGTGAAATTGTCTTTTGACTTTTAAAATACTCCATAACTTGCCCACCTTCTCACACACTTTTTTGGATCTTCTTATACTTTATCTCCCTCCACCTATTTTTTTTTATACTGACACTTTCCTTCTTGTTGTTCCTTACATAAAATACCCAATTCTGTGCATTTTTCCACTGGCTCTTTCATATGACTGACATTTTTTTCCCTGCTCATCTCTACATCCAGGTATGCCTCATTTCTAATTGCATCTAAATTCGGATGTTATGCAAGAAGACTTTCCTCATCCCTCATATGCTTATGTTTTTCCTATGTGATTATATATATATATATATGTATACACACATATACATGTACACACACACACACACACACACACACATATATATATATATATATATATATATATATATATATACACACACATACACACATATATTTTCTGTATTTAGTTGTTTATATATTGTCTTCCACTTTGGACCTTGTGCTCATTGAGAGCAAAGACTTTTTTTTTCTTCTTTCATATCTCCAGTACTTATTACAATGTCTGAAAAAATAATAAGCCCTTAATAAATACTTTTAGACTTGATTTTTGTTTCCTTATCAAAACTGTTATTCTACCTTTTAATTTAAATTGTCATTTAAAGTTATTAGAATTTCATATGTATTTCCTCCATTTGTCTCTATTTTTTTCTGAATTGGAAATATTTGTTGTGCCTCTTTCTCTACAAATAAAGCACATTGTCTCCTCTGTTATTTTTGTTTAATTTACTTTGTCTACCCTGTTCCTATAAACTCTCTTCTCCACATCCCTCAGTCCTTGTTCCCTCCCATTTGTTACTTCTTTCCATTGTTCTGGGGTTTTACTTAATTTACTAATTGATTTTCACTTTTGTCCTCTTGTCTAGTTATCTAATTATGTCTTTTTTTTCTTTCAGTAAAGTAGGTAACCAAAACATTTTTTCCCTTACCTTCTGCTGTGTTTGTTTTAAATTTTTTTACATTTTTTCTTTAAAAAGTTTTTTCCCCTTTTTTAAATGCTAGACATTTATTCTTTGGTTCATGGTCTTAATAATTATTTATTACTTCTTCAGTCTTTAACTTCATGGAATTAATGCTTTTAAGGTAACTGTTTGGAGTTCCTTTTTTACACTATGTTATTGCTTTGTGGAGCTTAGCACTCCTGTTTTTCTGTTGTGCCTCCTAGAGAAGTATCAATTCCTGCAGGGAAGTAGAGAATAAAGAAGTATTGCCTAATGGCAGAAATTTTCCTGTGTCCCTGTTTGGCTAATTCATTCTTATTCTGTGACCACTCCATGATGATTTTTTTTCTCTTTCATTTGACTAGAAATCTTTCAAGGACTATGCCTTCTTACTTTTCTAGATGCCAGTTCTGTCTAAATGCTTGGATTTCCTTTCCTCTGGGGCAAGTTGTGGTTCATGAAGTCACAACAGTATCTCTGAAGTAGTGATCTTTCTGTCTTCCAAATCTCTGAAGATTATTTGCATTGTAAAGTCCTCTTCTTCCATTATTTAAAATCTTTCTCCTTCCATGGGAGCCATCTTCATTGGAATACTGTCAAATCATTGAACTCTCATTTCTTTCCTCATTGTTCCACCTTTACTTTGCCACCTCACCAATTTTCCCAAGAGCCTTCTTCTTTAGAAAGAAATTACTTTCTCCTCATTTTTTTTAATCAATGACTTGTTTAGGATACATCAAACATTCCCCTCTATTTTCTTCCTTTATTCTCCCATTTTATGTACTCTCCTATTCTGTAGCTTAGTCCCTCCCCCCAAATAAACATTAATTCAATAAAAAAGCATGGTGTTATGAGGTGTGATCCATGGCATTTCAAGCTTGTTCCTCCTCTATAACTTTAATTAAAGTTCTGTTTTTCAGCCTTATCTATTTGTATGCTTTTAGAGAGAAACTTCTTAATAGTTCTCCCTCTATCATTATTTTGACATAGTTGTAGTTTCCCTTTCAAGTATTTTAGCCTTCTTTTTTTTGGTGGAGGATTTATTTTGATACTTTGCCTTCCTTATTTTCTGTATTTTTTATTTTCTTTTTTTCCCCCTTGTATGGGGTGTTTGAAAAGCAAATAATTTATTGTCTGTTTTTTTATTTAGTAATGTTACTGATGATTCTCTTATTAAACATCCATATACTTTCATTGATGTTTAAGCTCGGCTTTTCAGTGTGTTTCACTTTGGGTTGCTTCTTGAGTTCTTTTACTCTTTGAAACACATTATACTATTCCCTTCCACAGTGTCTGGTAGGTCAGAATAACATTGTGCTGTTTCAATTATCATTTCTTTATATTTGAATGTCTTCTTCCTGTTTGTTTTTTTAATTTTATTTTTGTCATTGGAGTTGTTAAATGTTACCACTATGTGTTTTGAAATATATAGCAAAGGATTCTTTATTGTATATAGGCAATCTGTAAATTCTTTCAATTGGCCTTTTGTTTTCTGAGTACAGAATTTCTGGGCAGTTTTCTTGTGTTATTTTTTGCCTTATTTAGGTATTTAGGTATATTGAGTTGTGTTATCCTGGGAGACCACTAATATTACATTTGTTTTTATGCATCTTGACTTCAAGATCAATAATATTTAGTTTTTATTTGGATCACATTTTTTGATGTTACTACTTTTTCTTTTTTTTCTTCCAGATTATCCTTGACTGCTTGATATTTGCATTACCAATCAGTTGTTTTCTGTCATATTTCTTTAAGATGACATAGTGGGTTAATTTTTTCCTGCCAATTATATTTGCTGCACAAGTCATAGATTCTGCTTTCAAAAGTCTTCTTTCTCTTTTGAACAACAGTTGAAGAGAGAAATTTTGAAAGCAGAATTTGTGGGAGCATCCTGCTGGGGGTCTATGATCTCTTGAAACCCACAGAATCTTCTGTCTCATTAGATGTTGATTTATTTTCTTTTGTCTTGTGGTATTTATTTAGAGGTACTTGAGTCATTTACATATTTTGGAATCCATCTTCCTTTCTGTAACTAATATCTTCCACATGGGTTCATCTGCTTGTGCTCAAGGTTACCTATTTCCCAGCTCCCGAGATATTTAATAATATCTTCCCCCCCCTTTATATTCCACAATTGTTCATTTTCTGACTGCTTCCTCTTTGATGCTGGATTCCTCGAGGACTAGGACTCCAAGTTTTCTCACCTTCCTCCTGTAATGAAGAACTGATGTTTCACTAATTTTAGTTTCTATCTCAAGTGATTTTCAAGGGTACAGAACTCATGTCAGATGGATACCAATACCCTTTCCTTTAGGTAAGATGATGTCCTGAATTGACTGGTGCCCTGTCACTGTTGCTTCTATTCCATAGTTCTCTGGCTAAAGACTGCTAAATCCCAGCATACTGCCACCCCAGGAAGAACATATGTCTCCTTTCCCCTACTTTTATTTCTTTCCCACAGGGTAATGGCTAGATGGTACAGCATTGAATTCTGTGCTGGTTGCCACAGAATCATGGGGTGAGGACAAGGACAGCAGGTATATTGGTAAGGTCTATAAAAATATCACAGAAATTGGTAAGTGATGCCAGAGCCCAAGACCATGCATGAATACATTTTTGTAATCCTGCTATGGTATGGTAGGGGAGATAAACATGGTAGGTGAACATGGTAGGGATTATGGATTAGTTGTATCTGTGATTAATTATTCAAATTGTTACTCATTAAGGTTATTAATATCATAGTTTGAGAGACAACTGCATTTTCTTTACCTATTGTGCATAACATTTCTTTTGAAGTGAACTGATTCAGCACTGTCAAAGAGATCTCTGCAATCTCCCTCTGATCAGTCACTCGATTCCCCCTCAGTCTGTGGGCCGGAAGCTCAGGAAAAAGCCGCAGGCCCGGGCCTCGCTCGAGACTTGCAGCTGAGACCTAGCTCCTCTCTCACCACAGTCACAGACTTTTCCTACTGACCTTCTAAGTTGTCTTTGGCGTTCAGGTGTTGAGAAGTCTGGAAACTGTCACAGCTGCTTGCCATTCAATCCTCTGAGGCCTGCTCCAGGTTCACTAGGGCCTGTGCGCCCATGCCAAACTGCTACTCTCCCTGCCCGGCGTGATATACCTTTCCGATCAACCATCCAGGCTATCTTTGGCTGGAAATTTGTTTCACTCTATCTTTTTGTGGGTTCTGTTGTTTTAGAATTTGTTAGAGCCATTTTTTTAGGTATTTGGAGGGCTTTGGGAGAAAGCTCAACACAGTCACTGCTTTCCCTCTGCCATCTTGGCTCCGCCCCTAGGTGAGGCAGGAATCTCTTGCTTTACTTGTTCTTGGATCTGGGTCACAGTTCTGAGGGTTCATACTGGGGCTAGAAGGAATGCTGGTGCAGTGGAGCTTGATGTGGCGGTGGAGAGAAAACACCTCGCCCCTTATCATACCACCTTGGAAGAACTGAAAATTTACAGGTCCCTAGAAGTACCTCTGAAAACAGCTGTACAAACCCCTGAAGCTTGGGACAGTACAATCTTCACATTAGAAGCAGACTTTTACCTTAACAAGAGTTTAAAATGCAAGTAATTGGCCAGGATCATGAGTAAGCAGTGCAAAAGAGTCAGACTATATTATCTTACTTTGGTGACAAAGAAGATCAAAACATACAACCAGAAGAAGACAACAAAGCCAAAGCTCCTACATCCAAAGCCTCAAAGAAAAAGACAAATCAGTCCCAGGCCTTGGAAGGGCTCAAAAGGGATTTTGAGAAGCAAGTAAGACAAGTAGAAGAAAAACTGAGAGTGATGAAAGAAAATCATGAAAAACAAGTCAAAACCTTGCTAAAGGAGACCCCCCAAAAATACTGAAGAAAACAACAACTTAAAAAATAGCTTAACCCAATGGCAAAAGAGGTCCAAAATGCCAATGAGGAGAAGAATGCCCTAAAAAGCAAAATTGGCCAAATGGAAAAGGAAGTCCAAAAGCTTACTGAAGAAAATACTTCCTTAAAAATTAGAATAGAGCAATTGGAAGCTAGTGACTTTAAGAGAAATCAAGACAATGTAAAACAAATCCAAAAGAATGGAAAATTAGAAAATAATGTGAAATATCTCATTGGAAAAACAACTGACCTGGAAAATAAATCCAGGAGAGAAAATTTAAAAATTATTGGACTATCTGAAAGCCATGATCAAAAAAAGAGCCTAGACATCATCTTTCAAGAAATTGTCAAGGAAAACTGTCCTGATATTTTAGAACCAGAGGGCAAAATAGAAATTGAAAGAATCCACCAATCTCCTCCTGAAAGAGACCTCCAAAGGAAAACTCCTAGGAATATCACAAGCAGCCAGAAAGAAATGATTCAAGTATTGTGGAAACACAATCAGAATAACACAAGCTTTAGTTGCTTCTACATTAAGGGACCACAGGGCATGGAATATAATATTTCAGAGAACAAAGGAGATAGGATTACAACCAAGAATCACCTCCCAGCAAAACTGAGTATAATTCTTCAGGGGAAAAAATGGTCATTCAGTGAAATAAAGGACTTTCAAGCGTTCTTGATGAAAATACCAGAGTTGAATAGAAAATTTGATTTTCAAATACAAGACTCAAGTGGAACATGAAGAGGTAAACAGGAAAGAGAAAATCATAAGAGACTTATTAAGGTTGAACTGTTTACATTCTTACATGGAAAGATGATATTTGTAACTCATGAGACCTTTGTCAGTATTAGGGTAGTTGGAGGGGAAAAATTATATGTATGTATATATATAGATACAGATAGATAGATAGAGGGCACAGGGTGAGTCCAAAATGAAGGAGTCATATTTGGAGAATAAAATTAAGGGGTGAGAGAGGACTATACTAGGAGAAGGAAAGAGGGGGAGGTAGAATGGGGTAAATTATCACATAAAAAAAAAAAACCCAGAAAAGAAAAGGCTGTTACAGTGGAGGGGAAATGGGGGAAGGTGAGAGGGAATGAATGAATCTTATTCTCATAGGACTTGACTTAAGGAGGGAATAATATACACACTCAATTGGGTGTGGAAATCTGTCTTGCCCTACAGGAAAGTAAAGGGGGTAGCAGATAAGAGAGTAGGGGAATGATAGAGAGGAGAGCAGATTGGGAAAGGGAGTAATCAGAAGCAAATACTTCTGAGGATGGACAGGGTCAAAAGAAAGAATAGAACAAACGGGCGGGCGGGATAGGATTAAGGGAAATAGAGTTAGTTTTTCACAGTATGTCTACTATGGAAGTGTTTTGCATAACTGTACGTATATACCCTATATTTAGTTGCTTGCCTTATCAATGAGGGTGGATGGGGAGGGAGGAAGGGAGAAAATTTGGAACCCAAAGTTTTAAAAACACATGTTTAAAAAAAATGTTTTCACATGCAACTGGGAAATAAGAAATACAGGAAATGGGGTACAGAAATCCATCCTGCCCTACAGGAAAATTGAAGGGAAGGGGATAAGAGAAGGGGAGGAGAGATAGAAGGGAAGGCAGACTAGGGGAAGGGGTATTTAGAATGCACGCCATCTTGGGGTGGGGGGAGGGGCGAGATCGGGTGAAAATTTGGAACTCAAAATCTTGTGGAAGTAAATGTTGAAAACAAAAAAAAATAAATAAAAATTACCATGAAGTGAACTGATTGATAGCAAGATCTGAAAATATTTAATCCTCCTTATTATTGATCATGTCCACAACAAATAGTTACTTTAATTAAGCATGGCTAATGAGACTTCAAATCTCACTTAATGTAGTCAATCATGCTTTTTAAAAAGTAATTATCTAGTTAACAGTAACCTGGAAATGTTTACTTCATTTTGAACTTGCATGCTGGGAATATTTTTCATAAAATGTCATATGAAACTGAAAACTCCCAGATAGTATTGCTTTTCTCATCATCAGATAAACATTGATTTGCTTTCTCCTTTCTCCCTTTGTTCTTCCCATTGATCCTTTCACACTATTTCCTTAGATGAATGTGCATTTAAGTACTACATTTTACCTTTTTGTTACTCATTCAGTAATAAAAATCCTGAAGCAACACTGCATTCTCCCTGCAAAGAATTAAGTAGCATGGTTTATGTAGTTCTTTTCCTTTTTTTTTTTTCCTCTGAACTGACAATTGTTCTGAATGACTTTTGTCTACCCAGGCTGATTCCAGTTATGTCACTCAAAGCTTTTATCTTACCCTGGAAGATGATATGATCTAGTTTTTAATAGGATAAGACTCACTTAATGGTTTGAGATGCAACAAATTTTTTAAAAGGTTCCTTTGTGACTCATTTTATAAATGTGACAAATATTTATTAAGTATACCCTTTGTGTAACTGAGAAAAGGACCCACATGTACAAAAATATTTATAGCAGCTCTTTTTGTGGTGACCAAGAATTCGAAATTAAGGGGATACCCATCAATTGAGGAATGGCTGAACAAGTTATGGTTTGTGAATGTAATGGAATACTATTGTGCTCTAAGAAATGATGATCAGGCACTCTTCAGAAAAAAACTGGAAAGACTTACATGGACTGATATTGAGTGAAATGAGCAGAACCAAGAGAACATAGTACACAGTAACAACCACATTATGCAATGACCAACTTTGATAGACTTAACTCTTCTCAGTGACACAAGGATCTAAGACAATCCTGAAAGACTCATGATGAGAAATGCTACCCACATCCAGTGAAAGAACTATGGAATCTGAATGCAGATCAAAATATACCATATTTTTCCTCTTTCTTCTTTCTCATGGTTTTCCCCTTTGGTTCAAATTCTTCTTTACAACATGTCTAATGTTGAAATATGTTTAATATGATGGTACATGTATAGCTTATATCAGATTGCACTCCATCGGGAGAAGGGGATGCAGACGGAGGTGGAGAAAACTTAGAACTCAAAATCTTATAGAAGTGAAGGTTGAAAACTAAAAACAAAAAAAAATAATTTTTTTAAAAAAAGAAAAAAAAGTATGTCCTTTGTGCAAGGCACTAGGATACAAAGGTTAAAAATAATATAATGTTGGTCTCAAAGAATTTAGCAAACAGAGAATGAATCATATCTATACAAATCAATATAATACAAAGTAGCATGTCAGGAGAAAGGAAAGATTAAAACAAAACAAACATTAAAGAAAGCAGAGATTATTTTTACCTGCATAGTACAGTATTTTTAAAGGAGGAGATACCAGAACTAGGATTTCAAAAATAAGTAAAGGATGTCAACAAGCTGAGAGATAAAGAGAGAGAATTCTGCAGATATGGGCAATATTCTAAGGATGAAAGTTCAGAGAAGGGACAAAGCAAGGACAAGATAATAGACTTACTATTAGTCCAGATTAGGGGGATGGGGTACTATACATTCCAGATTGAGGAGTTTTTGTTCTCTCTCTCTGTCTCTCTGTCTCTCTCTCTCTCGCCCCCTCTCTTTTTGTTCCCATGACAAAATAATGATTTTTTCAACAAATATGAAGATTATTTTTGGGGGGTGAAAAAATAACAAAATAAATTCTTTAAAATGACTTCATTTCCATATGTAACTAAATCTTAGATTTCAGGCTTTGTTTTTTCAGTATTCATGATTTTGTGATATAAATATCTAGTATCAACAAAAATAGAAAAATTTAAAATTTTATGATTTATGTTGTTAGCTATGATCAAAAGATGAACAATGGGTTGCCATGGGAATCAAATTCAAATGCTTTGTAAAGCTCAGGCAAGTATATTGTTAATACAAACTTTATGTGCATTTGAAACCACTACACATTAATACAACTCTCTAAAGAGATTATGCATATCTAAAATAATAGAATTTTTCTAATTCTTAAACTCCACAAAAATTTGTAAATTGAGCTAAGAAATAAATAAATGGTTTAAAAAGATTTTAGTAACACTTAGACTATTTTTCAAATTCAATATTCTAAATCTCCTCATGTAACATTGTTACCAATTCTTTTACCAATTCTGAGAAATAAATTATTCATTCTAAATCAGGTATAACAATATAACAGCAATTTAGAATATACACACTGGTGTTTATATGTATAGATATATATATGTGTGTTTGTGTGTGTATATTATATATATATATATATGTTATATGGAAGGTGTTTAACAATATAATTGTATTCTCACAATTCACCTTTAAAATAATAATAAATAAAATGTACAAACATTTTAATATTCAGATGACTATTGGCACTCTTTGAAACCTTCTTAAAACTTAAAAATTAGTTTCAGTGTTATATATTATATATGAGGCAATGTGTGGATTCATTGAGACAATGAAAAGGAGAATTATTAGATTTTGAAAAATAAATTTGGCTGCTAAATCTTGTTAAAAGGCAGACTTCTAGTAGTTGGGGAAGGATTTAGTAAGATAGGCACAGCTGTGAATAAATTCCTGGGATATCACTTCCCCTAAGAAAATGTCCACATTTCTATATTTAAAAGTTATCCATTGTATACTCTAAGTTGCATTAAATTCAATCAATAGGTGTTGAAGGAGACTAATATTACTAAACAGAAAAAAAAAATCCAGAAGTCATATCCTAACTCCTTCACTGAGCATTAAAAAACAAACAAGAAAGCAGACCAACAAACCAATCAATATTTTTATGCCTACTAAAAATTATGGGAAAAGCTAGAATCCTGTGGAGTTGAGAAAGGTTAAGGTTATTAACACTGTCTAATGCCTCATGAGACCTGGGAGCAAGTCTCCCTAATCTCAGTTGCACATGCTGAATTAGGTCATGTGACCGCATTGATCCCTCTGTAAGGGGTATGCTGCTGATTGTGATTATGCACACACAGAAATGTAACTGAACACATATCACATAAATGTATGCATATGTGTATATATAAACAGATACATACAATGTACATTCAACCCATAACCACACACATTTATACATGTGCGTATATGCATATGTGTATGTGTATATGTATGTGTTTCGAATTTTTAACATTTTTTTATTTGTAGTGTTTGCCAATTTCTGAGGCATAAGTGCCTATCTTAAAATTTAACAATTGGCTCTCACAAGTTTATTTTAGTAACAAATGCCTTAACCATTATCCATAGCCTACTATTTCATTCCCTGATTGAATGAATAAGTGGAAGGAGCAAATGAAGTCCTAAGACCTTTTCTCATCACACTACCATCTTGGATTGTCCTGAGTTAATAAAGTCCAAAAGTACGACCCACTATCAGTTAGACAGTGGAACCATAAAGGTTTAGTTTCCTGATCCAATGCAAAATATACACTGAGTCTCAGTCTGAAACTATCTAACATAAGCCTACAGGAACCAAATGTGTTTTTCCAGACAAGACACAAGTATGATTAATGGAAAGAGTAACTCTGCCTTCACCTCTCCTGCATGTTCTCAGCTCTCTTGAAAGTGTGAGGAGCCACATATTCACACTTTTTATGATGAATTTCTTCTTCTCAGATAAAGGCTGACATACTGTAAAACCATCAGTTTAATTAACAGAGTTCCCTCAATCAATCTTACCAACAACTCCTATGAATTAAGACTGGAAAGGTAAGTGGGAAGGTTTTAAATGCCAAGCTAAGCTATCTTTCAAGTTAGATGCAGCAAGGGACCACTGAAGATTTTTGAATAAAGAATGACATATTCAGATTTGTGTTTTAGAAATGTCAACTTGACAGTTGTGCAGAAAATAACTTTGTAAGAGGAATGCTGGAGGTAAGAAATTCAATGAAGAAGCTCTTACAACAGGCTAGGTAAAAGATGTTAAAGGGATGAAAAGAGAGGAAGTGTGAGAAAACAAAAGGGGATGGTTATAGGTAATATTTTGGAGCTATAATCTTAAAGTTTCAGTGACTTTTTAGATATAGTGATGCAACAGGGAAGGATCAAGGATGATTCAGATAGTAAAGGTGGTGCTATTAACAGAAATGGGGAAGTTCCAGGAATGCAATCAGATTAGCATGCTGTTTGTGTCATTCTTCATCCTTCTTGATCCCGTAGTTCAATTCCCATCTTGGTCTTTAGGCAACTAACCACTTCTATTCTTTTTATACCAAAGAATCATAGCATCCATAACTATGTAACATTAACAATAGAATATAAGAGTTTTTTAAATGGATATTTGTTTCTGGTGTAAACTTAGAATTATTGAGAGCACAGCTTATTTCTCCCTCTGGGAAATATCTTTGTTTTCATACAATTATTTTCTTTTGGAATATGTGCAATATTTTGAAATATATGCAGTATATACATATACACAAATAAAATATATGTACACACATTCACATATATACATATATGTTTGCTCATTTATATACATATATGTATATATGTACATATACATGCATATGTACATATATCTAAAAAGTATATATGTCTATTATATATACACATATACACATGAATACATAAATACAGACATATGTACACAATCCATATACACACTATACAATTCATATGCATGTACATATGCCTATACATCTACACACACACATATGTGTGTATGCACTGCACATATACATATGTGTGCAGGTGTATACATTTATATGTGTGTATGTACACACACACACCTCAGAGACATTGTAGGTTTCCTTTGAGATCATCACAATAAGCAAATATTCCAATAAGGCAAGTCAAACAAATTTTTTGGTTTCTCAGTGCGTATAAAAGTTATGTTTACACTATACTGTGGTTTACTAAATGTGCAATAATATTATGAAAAAAAACCAAACAAACAATATCCATACCTTAATTTTAAAAAAACCTTAATGCTAAAAATTGCTCAATAACATCTGAGCCTTTAGTATGTCATAATCTTTTTTGCTGATGGCAAGTCTTGCCTTCATGTTGATGGCTGCTGACTGATCAAGGTGGTGGTTGCTGAAGGTTAGGGTGGCTATAGCAATTTCTTAAAATAAGACAACCATAAAGTTTGTCATGTGGGTTTATTCTTCATCTGACTTGAACGTTTAGAGGTCATTATGGAAGAATTAAGTGATCTAATTTAATTATCATTGTGCCTAAGTCAGAGGAGCAATGAGAACACACCTGGTATTTATAGATTGTTAACCATCTTATGTAAGCATATTTCATGGCACCCCAAAACAATTACGATAGTAGCAGTAAAGATCACTGATCACAGTTCATGAAGACAAATATAATAATAATGAAAGTGTTTAAAATATTGAGAGAATTACCAAAGGTAACACAGAGATACTATGTGAGCACATTCTGTTAGAAAACTGGCACCAAAGGACATGTTTGATGCCGGGTTGCCACAAACCTTCAATTTCTAAAAAAGAATGCAGCATCTGCAAAGTGCAATTAAGTAAAATATAATAAATTGAGGTATGTCTGTAATGTTATTATATTTATGCATATACACATATATGTATATATGTATACATATATGTTATACTTAATGTAAAGTTGTGTGTGTGTGTGGAGCCTTGTCTATTAAAAAATTGTCACATGTAAAAATGAAGTAACCCAAAGGCAAAACATGGTAGAGAGCATCAACTAAAGATCAATGAAGCAAAAAAAAAAACAATGACAAAACAAAACAACAAACAAAAAAAGAACAATAATTTTGATATATAATAAAGATGTTTGTTGTACAATTATTTTCATCATTTCCTACTCTTTGTGACTCATTTGTAGTTTTCTGGAAAAAGATAATAGAGTGGTTTGCATTATCTTCTCCAGCTCATTGTGCAACTGTGGAACTGAGGCAAATAGGGTAAAATGACTTGCACAGGGTCACACAGCTCTTAAGTGTCTGAGGCTAGATTTGAATTCAGAAAGATAAGTCACACTTTAAAATATTATGGATTTTAATTTTTATTATTCTTGCTGTTACTATTAATAGAGATAAAAGTAGACTTAATAAAAATGTAAGCAGGGAAACTACAATTTGCTAAAAGAAACTATACACATTGGGGCAACTAGGTAGTGTGTTGGATAGAGCACTGAGCCAAGAGTCAGAAAAATATGAGTTCAAATAAAGTGTCAGACACATGCAAGCAGTGTGACCCTGAACAAGTCACTTAATCCTTTTTTATTTCAGTTTCTTTATCTGTAAAATGAACCAGGGAATGAAGTAGCAAACCACTCCAACATCATTGCAACAAAATCTCATATGAGGACATGACTAAAATGACTGAAAAATAACCATGGACAAAACAAAAATATGAATAATAAATATATATGCACCAAATGGTATAGAAAACAAAATTCTTGATCTATAATTTTTATTCATTTATTTTGACTTATCAATAATCACTTTCATAAGCTTTTGAGTTTAAATTTTTCTCCTCCTCCCTTTCTACCTCCCTCCCCAAGATGGCACGCAATATGATGTAGGCTAAACATATACTTTCTTATTAAACATACTTTCACATTAGTGATGTTGTAAGGAAGAATTAGAACAAATAGGAGGAACCACCAGAAAGAAGAAAGAAAACAAAACAGAAGAAAAAGGTAGCAAATGGTGTGCTTTGATCAGCATTCAAACTCCATAGTTCTTTCTTTGGATGTGTATAGTATTTTCAATCATGAGACCCTGGGACATGTCTTAGATCCTTGCATTTCTGAGAAGTCTATCAGTGTTAGTCGTGCCACAACGTGGCTATTACTGTGTACAACATTCTCCTGATTTTGCTCACTTCACTCAGAATCAGCCCATACAAGTCTTTCCAGGTTTTTCTGAAGTCTGCTTGTTCATCATTTCTTATAGCACAACAGTATTCCATTACATTCATATACCACGACTTGTTCAGCCATTAACCAATTGATGGGCATCCTCTCAATTTCCAATTCTTAGCCACCACAAAAAGAGCTGCTACGAATATTTTTGTACATGTGGGCCCTTGTTCCATTTGTATGATCTCTTTGGAATACAGCTCTAGAAGTGCTATTGCTGGGTCAAAGGATATGCACATTGTATAGTCCTTTGGGCATAGTCCCAAATTGCTCTTCAAAATGGTTGGATCATTTCACAACTCCACCAACAATGTATTGGTGCTCCAATTTTCCCACATCTTCTTCAACATTTATCATTTTCCTGTTTTGTTATGTTGGCCAATCTGATAGATGTGTTGTGGTACCTCAGAGTTGTTTTTATTTGCATTTTTCTAATCAATAGTGATTTAGAGCATTTTTTCATATGACTATATATGGCTTTAATTTCTTAATCTGAGAACTGCCTGTTCATATCTTTTGACCATTTATCAATTGGGGAATGACTTGTATTTTTATAAATTTGACTTAATTCTCTATATATTTTAGAAATGAGGCCCTTATCAGAGAGACTGGTTGTAAAAACCCTTTCCCAATTTTCTACTTTCCTTCTAATCTTGGTTGCATGGGCTTTGTTTGTGCAAAACCTTTTCAGTTTAATGTAATCAAAGTTATACATTTTGCATTTCATAAAGTTCTCTATCTCTTGTTTGAGCATGAATTTTTCTGTTCACCATAAATCTGATAGGTAAATTATTCCTTGCTCTCCCATTTTGCTTACAGTGTCAGCTTTATGTCTAAGTCATCAACCCATTTTGATTTTATTTTGGTATATAGTGTGAGATTTTGGTCTATGCCTAGTTTCTGCCATACTAGTTTCCAGTTTTCCCAGGAGTTTTTGTCAAATAGTGAGATTTTATCCCAGAATCTGGGGTATTTGGGTTTATCAAGTAATAGATTACTATAGTCATTGACTACTGTGTCTTGCATGTTTAGCTTATTCCACTGATCTACCACTATATTTCTTAGCCAATACCAAGCAATTTTGATGATTACTGCTTTATAATACAATTTAAAATCTGGTACATCTAGGCCACCTTCTCTAAAATTTTTTCTCATTAATTCTCTTGGTATTCTGGACCTTTTGTTATTCCAAATGAATCTTGTCATTTTTTCTAACTCTATAAAATAATTTTTGGTTGTTTGATTGGTACGGCACTAAATAAGTAAATTAGCTTAGGTAGAATTGTCGTTTTTATTATATTAGCTTGGCCTACCCATGAGCAACTGATGTTTTTCCAATTATTTAGATCTGACTTTATTTGTGTGAAAAGTGTTTTGTAATTGTGTTCATATAGTTCCTGTGTTTGTTTTGGTAGGGAGACTCCTAAATATTTTATAATGTCTACAGTAATTTTAAATGGAATTTCTCTTTCTATTTCTTGCTCTTTGGCTTTGTTGGTAATATATAGAAGTGCTGGTGATTTATGTGGGTTTACTTTATAGCCTGCAACTTTGCTAAAGTTTATTATTTCAAGTAGTTTGTTTTTTACTTGATTCTCTAGGATTCTCTAAGTACATCATCATATCATCTGCAAAGAATGATGACTTTGTTTCTTCTTTGCCTATTCTAATACCTTCAATTTATTTTTCTTCTCTTATTGCTAAAGCTAATGTTTACAATACATCCAAATTCTTAATGGGAAAATTAAATGAGTTAAAGGAGGAAATAGAGCAAAAATAGATTAATGGGGGACCTCAAGTTTCCCCTGTAGCTGGAAACTTTCCATGCTCTTTTCAGAAACTTTCTAGGACTATCCTTTGTTTAAGAACAATAATAAAAGATGTCATCAAGTAGTTATATGATATGAAGAGAAGATGGGCTGATCATTTGTTCAGAACGAGGGAAGCCAGGTGCACAAACTGAATGTTACATTTATACCTCTGTGATGTCCTAAGATATCATTGACATCAAGATGGTGAAGCAAAGGGTAGATTACTGTTCCTCTCTCATTCTAATCCCCAAACACCCATAAAACATCACCCAAGAGCAGACTCTGGAATAGCAGAGCCAGTAGAAAGATGGGGGTGGAGCAGTCTTTTGATTTAGGAGACTTGGAGGACTGGCAAATAAGGTCTGTATCACTCGGGTAAAAGGGAAGTGCATTCCAGTACAGGAAGCATCCCAGCAAGCTGGTGACAGGGTCAACCTCAACAACCTAGTGGAAAATCCTGAGCCTTAGAGCAGTGGAGCAGGTAAATGCCAACACCAGTATCCCAGCCTATCCCATATGCCTTAGCACTGCCAGGGGAACTGACAGACCACAACTTGGAGAACCACCATGTGCCTCCAGCACAGACCTGGGCAGGCAGGCATCTTCCATCAATGGGCCTCCCTGTGCTTCAGTACAGCTCCAGGTGGGCAGGCCTCCTCAAGTGGCCAAACTTCCAGTTAGGCAGAAACTAGCAGTTTCTATATTAAAGGATTGCCGGGCCTGGAATATGATATTCTGGAAGGCAAAGGAGCTTGGATTACAACAAAGAATTAGCTTTGCAGCAAAACTGAGAAAATTTTTCAGGGGAAAAGATGAATATTCAATGTTATAGGGGACTTTCAATCATTCCTGATTTAACAAAAAAGCAGATCTGAACAGAAAATGTGATCTTCAAAGACTCAAGAGACATATATAAAGGTAAATAGGAAGGAAAAAAAAAAGATGTTATTCAATAAGATTAAACTGTTTACATTCCTACACCACAAGATGACACTTGTAACTCTAGAGTAATGTCTCTTTGTTTTGGGGTTCAGAAGAGATGTGTGTACATAGAAAGAAGGTGTGGTGTGGAAATAAGTTCAGTATAATGTGATGTAAAAATTATTAACTAATTAAGGCATGAAAGAAGGATTGCACTGGAAGAAGAGGAAAGAGGGAAACAGAATAGTGTAAATTACATCACAGGAAGAGGTGCGAAGACCTATCACAGTAGAGGGAAAGAAGGGAGGGGGTGAGCATTGTTTGAATGTTACTTTCATCAGATTTGGCTCCAAGAGGGAATAAGAAACACATTCAGTTGGTTATAGAAATCTATCACATTCTGTAGGGTAGTAGGAGGGGAAAGGGGAAAAAAGTGAGTGGGTGGATAGAAGGCAGGGAAGAAGGGAGGGAAGAAGTACTAGAGGAAAGAGAAAAAAGGGAAGGAGGGAGATAGGGAGAAAAAATTAAGAGAGTCAGTAGTCAGAAACAAAACATTGGTGAGGAGGGAAAGGGTGAAAGGGGAGAGAAAAGTATTAACAGGAGAGGTAATAGGATGGTGAGAAAGACACAGTTAGTAATCATAACTGTGAATGTGAATGGAATGAATTCTCCCATAAAATTGAAATGGATCATGGCCCTGGTGGATGGAGTATGCATCTTACTAACTGTTTAAAAATTGATTGTACCACTGAACCAGCACCCACATGCTACTAAAGTGTGTTGTGCTTGCCTCACTCAAGAGAAGTATAATAAAGGCTTTCCTTTTCCTTTTCCAAAAAGAAAAATGGAAATAGATAGTAGAGTGGATTAAAAATCTGAATCTTACAATATGTTGTTTACAGGAAACATATTTGAAGCAGAGATATACACACAGAGTAAAAGTAAAAGGCAGGAACAGAATATATTATATGTCAGTTGAAGTGAACAAAAAAAAGCAGGGGTAGCAATCCAGATCTCAGACAATGTAAAAACAAAAATAGATCTAATTAAAAGAGATAAAGAAGGAAATTACATCTTACTAAAAGGTACCATAGACAATGATATAATTTCAATACTAAATATAGATATACACCAAATGGTATAGCATTAAAATTCTTAGAGGACAAGCTAAATGAGTTAGAGCAAGAAATAGACAGCAGAACTATATTAGTGAGGGACCTCAAACCCCTCCTCTATGAACTAGATAAGTTTAACTACTAAATAAACAAGAAAGAAATTAAGGAAGTGAATACAATTTAAGAAAACTTAGATATAGTATCCTCTGGAGAAAATTGAATGGTGATAGAAAGGAATACTCCTTTTTCTCAGCAGCACACAACACCTACATTAAAAATGGACCATGTACTAGGGCATAAAAAACTCACAATCCAATGCAGAAAGGCAGAAATATTAAATTAAATCCTTTTCAAATCATGGTGCAATAAAATTATATGTTATAAAGGGCTATGGAAATATAGACTAAAATTAATTAGAAAGTAACTAATCTAATCCTAAAGAATGAGTGAGTCAAACAACAAATCATAGAAACAATAAATAACTCCATTCAAGAGAATGACAATAATGAGACGATATACCAAAACTTATGGGAGGCAGCAAAAGCTATTCTGAGAGGAAACTTTATATCTCTCAATGCTTATGTGAATAAAATAGACAAAGAAGAGATGAGTGAATTAGGCATGCAATTAAAAAAGATAGAAGAGCAAATTGAAATACTCAACTAAATACAAAATGATAAATTCTGAAAATTAGAGGAGACATTAATAAAATTGAAATCAAAAGAGTTATTAAACTAAGAGATGGTTTTATGAAAAAAATCAATAAAATAAATAAACCTTTGATTAATTTGATTATAAAAAAAAGAAAACCAAATTACCCATATCAAAAATGAAAATGGTTAATTTACCACTAAAGACGATGAAATTAAAACAATAATTAGGAGCTATTTTGCTTAACTGTATGTCAATAAATCTGACAATCTAAGTGATATTGATGAATATTTGCCAAAAAAAAATCATTGCCCAAAATAACAGAAGACAAAATAAAATACTTAAATAACTCCATTTAAAACAAAATAAACATGTCATCAATGAATACCATAAGAAAAAAATCTCCAGGGTCAGATGGATTTACAAGTGAATTCTATCAAACATTTAGAGAACAATTATTTCCAATGCTATATAAACTATTTGGAAAAAATAGGTGAAGGAGTCCTACCAAATTATTTTTATGATATAAATATGGTGCTGATACCAAAACTGGGAAGAGACAAAACACAGAAATAGTATTATAGATCAATTTCCCTAATGAATAAAGATGCAAAAACTTTAAATCAAGTATTAGTCAAGAGATTACAACAACTCATCATGAGGCTAATACACTATGAACATGTACGATTTATACCACGAATGAAGGATTGACTCAATATTAGGAAAACTCTCAGCCTAATTGGCCATATCATCTACAAAACTAACAGAAATCATATGATTATCTCAATGGATACAGAAAAAGCTTTTGATAAAATACAACACCTATTGCCATTAAAAAAAAAAAAAAACAAAACAAAAACAAAACACTGGAGAGCTTAGGAATCAATGGAGTTTTCTTTTTTTTTTCCTCTTTTTTTTTTTTTTTGATTAGGCAATGGTGTTAAGTGACTTGTCCAGGGTTACACAGCTAGTAAGTGTTATGTGTCTGAGGACAGATTTGAAGTTTTCTTTAAAATAATAAATAGCATCTATCTAAAACCTTCAGCAAGCATTATATGTAATTAGGATAAGGTAAAAGCATTTCCAATAAGATCAGGGGTGAAACAAGGATGTCCATTATCATCATTGTTATTGAACATTGTACTAGAAGTGTTAGCTTTAGCTAGTCTAAAATAAATACATAAATAAAGAATTAGAATAGCAATGAGGAAACAAAACTATCACTCTTTCCACATGATATGTTGGTATATTTAAAGAATCCCAGAGAATCATCCAAAAAGAAAAAAACACTACTTGAAATAGTTAATAACTTTAGCAAGGTTACAAGATATAAAATAAATCCACATAAGTCATCAACATTTCTATATGTTACTAACAAATCCCAACAGCAAGAGATAGAAAGAGAAATTCCTTTTAAAGTAACTGTAGACAATATAAAATATTTGGGAGTCAACCTCCCAAAATAAACCCAGGAACTATATGAACACAATTAAAAAACCCTTCACACAAAGAAAGTCACATCTAAATAATTGGAAAAAAATCAGTTGCTCACGGGTAGATTGACATAATATAATAAAAATGACAATTCTGCCTTAATTAATTTAGTTATTCAGTACCATACCAATCAAACTACCAAAAATTATTTTATACAACTTGAACAAAATAATAACCAAATTCATCTGAAAGAACAAAAGGTCAGAATATTCAGGAAATTAATGAAAAGAAATGCAGGGGAAGGTGGTCTAACTGTCCCAGATCTAAAACTGTATTTTAAAGCAGCAGAAATCAAAACTAGTTGGTACTGGCTAGAAAATGGAGTGGTGGATCAGTGGAATAGTGTAGGTACACAAGATGATAAATCCAAAAAATCCAGCTTCTGGGATAAGAACTCACTATTTGACAAATCTGCTGGGAAAACTGGAAAATGGTATTCCAAAAAGTAGGCATAAACCAACATCTCACACCCTATACCAAGATAAGGTCAAAATGGGTACATGATTTAGAAATAAATGGTGAAACTTTAAGCATATTAGGAGAGCAAGGAATAGTTTACCTGTCAGATGGAGAAGGGAAGAATTTATGACCAAACAAGAGATAGAGAACATTATGAAATGCAAAATGGATAATTTTATTAGATTAAATTAAAGGGCTTTTGCACAAAGAAAGCCAAGGCAACCAAGATTAGAAGGGAAGCAGAAAGTTGGGAAACAATTTTTAGAGCCAATGTCTCTGCTAAAGGTCTCATTTCCAAAATATATAGAGAACTAAGTAAAATCTGTAAGAATACAAACCATTCTCCAAATGATAAATGATCAAAGCATATGAACAGGTAGTTTACAGTTGAAGAAATTAAAGCTATCTATAGTCATATAAAATATGTTCTGGCTTAGATTCTTAAAATTTAGCCAATAGCTTATTAAGGTTCAGACTCCTTAAGAGTCTGCCCAATATGACAGATGTTCTAATAAACCTTGCCTTTGGTGGAAAGAAGTCTTGGGTCGAATTTTTTCAGGCAGGATCCATGTGTTGTGATTTGGGGGTCCCAGAACCACTAAACCTCATCATTTTGGTGGCCTGTACAGGGAAACTGCCTAACCCCAAGTTCTGAAGCTCTTCTCTAGCCAAGACTGGAAGGTATATAAGCAACCCCCCTCCACTGTTCCTTGCTCTGCAGTTGGGGTTGCTCTCCAAACACCAAGGCTTGGAGGTGCTTTTTGGGCAGACAGTTATGATGAGGCTGTCTTGCACTCAGCTGGACTCTCTCAGGCTCTCGGTCCACTGGGTGGGTTCGAGGACATGGACCTTGGTATACCTTACACAGCATAGAGAACAAGGACAAATGCCCTATCTGGAAGTGTATGACCAATTCTGTCAGTTTTCTCAGCATTAGGGAAATGGGTAAAACTGAAGTTGCTTTTTGGTTCCCTGAGGCTTACTTACTCTCTTCCCTCTACACCCTTGAATTTTCCTTCCTGGGGGTTACAGGGAAAAGTTAGAACAACTAAAAACATCTTGGCAGATTTTGGAGGTTTTGTGATTGATCATTAAGGAGTTTGGAACTCCGTCTTACAACCCTGATAGCTCTTTTCTCCCACTCCCTTTGAGTCAAGAGGGTATCTTCTCATAGGAGAAGAGATTTTCTCCCTTTACCCCTCACCTTTGATTTTACCCTCCCCCACCTGGGAAAGGAAGGAGGGGGAGGGGCAGCAGCTATAGTGTGGGACCCCTGGCAATGGCCTTGGGCCCTGGGTCAATCTTTTCCTGGAAGCATCACCCAGGTTCAGCACATCCTGCTCAAGGTACAGAAGTTGACCTCTGAACTTGGGTAAGCACCTTTTTTAAATTTGTAGTTTTAACTGTTAATGATGAGATGTTGATTCTCTGTATAAAGTAATTTGGAAATGCATTTAACAAAACTGAAGTCACTTGATTGGTAATGGGTTTGTTTCAAGTTTCAAATTGGTGAACTTTTTGTATCAGTTATATAAAGCAACTTTTCATAATTTGGTTACCACTAAAATGATTTGGCTATTGTTTATTGTTTCAATGTGTAAACTAGCCAAAAACTTGTTTGGGTTATGAATGGCTTGTTGAGAATTTTCAAGTGTATAGAAATCTCTAATGATTGGCTTTTTACACCAGGACAAATTTAAATTTGGGATGCAAATCCTGGAAAAGTTTTTTTCTAAGCTGTAATCAGTGAAACATGCTATTTGAAGTAAAAAAAGCTCATGGAATTTTATTTTGAATTGTCTGATGAATCGTAATAATCCATTGATAATCAGTAATCCACCATCTGAAAGAAATGCCACAAGCTACTCAAAGAATGCGATACTGGTGGGAAGTCAGCATGGGGAAAAGTTAAGAGGACAATTTTAGCCTCGGTCTAAGATAGGATCTTCTTGACTCAGTTCCCCAATTACATTCCTTTGAAAAGGAATGTCACCCACCTGAATCTGGCTATGAGGTAAACTTGATACTGCATGGTTGGAAAACTGAATTATCTGAATCCAAACAGAGCTAAGGATGTTTTATCCCCTCAAAGTTGGGCCCTAAATCTAATTCCTGATTTATATCTGGGCCCTGCAGTCTTTTCGGTCAGATTTGTGTCTTCCAGTCTACAGGCCATTCACCTATATTTGGTAGCAAACAGTTAAGTGCCAGCCAATGTTCCCCCATCACTCCCTGGATGCAGCCTGTGTTCGATTCAAGTCAACTTCCTCTTTGGGACCCCCGCAAGGCAGGAACAGTTCTATGCCCCTTGCCAGAAGAAAGCAATTTCAGAAGCCAAGACCTTTGCCCCTTATCCCAAAAGAATTTGGGTCCCATTTGTTTGAGGGGGGGATGATGAGGATAGTATCTAGACCACAAAAAGGAAAAACCCTAGAGTTTCCCATATGGCCAAATCTCTGTCATTCCCCTGAGGCTATAATCCCATCAATTGGCCTTTCATTGTGTCTATACCCAATCTCTGTTACCCTTCCCTGTGGCCCCAGGCCATTTCTCACACTTAATCCTCCTGGGATCCATTGTCCAGGTCTCAGGAGTTCTGTTCATCCCAGTTTACTGACCACTCCCATTCAGATCTTCCTTAGACCTCCAGTCACCTCAAACTACTTGGCCACTCCTGGGTCCCTCCCACAGTCTTTCTGTATATAAAAGCCACCTTGTCTCCACTAAGATGCTTAGATTCTTAAAATCTAGCTAATAGCTTATTAATGTTTAGACTCCTTAAGAGTCTGCCCAATATGACAGATGTTCTAATAAACCTTGTCTTTGGCTGAAAATAAAATAAAATAACATAAAATAAAATAAAATAAATTATGTTCTAAGTTACTATTAATTGGAGAAATACAAATTAAAACAACTCTGAGGTACCATCTTACACCTATCAGGAAAATGGTAAATGTTGGAGAAAATGTGAGAAAATTGGAACGTTAATGAGTTGTTGGTGGAATTGTGAACTGATGCAAATATTCTGGACAGCAATTTGGAACTATGCCTAAAGTGCTATAAAAATGTGCATAACCTTTGACCTAGCAGTAGTACTTCTAGGGCTGTTTCCCAAAGAGATAATAAAAATGGGAAAAACTACCCACGTGTACAAAAAAAAAAATCATCTCTTTCTGTGGTCACAAAGAATTGGAAATTGAAGGGATGCCCATCAATTAGGGAATGACTGAACAAGTTGTGGTATATGAATACAATGGAATACTAGTGTTCTGTAAGAAATTGTGAGCAGCCAGATTTCAAAAAAAAAACCTGGAAATTCTTGGATGAACTGATGCTGAGTGAAGTGAACAGAACCAGGAGATTGTTTTACACAGTAACAGACACATTGTGAGATGACTGACTTTGATTGACTTAGCTTTTCTCAGCAATGCAATGATCTAAGACAATTTCAAAAGGATCATAATGGAAAATGCCATCCACATCCAGAGAAAGATGTATGGAATCTGAATGCAGATCAAAAATACTATTTTCTCTTTCTTTTTTTTTTTTTTTTGTTCTTTCTCATGGATTTTTTTTCCCCTTTTCTTATGATTCTTCTTCATAATGTGGCTAATGTGCAAATACATTTAATATGATTACACATGTATAGCTTATATTATATTACATGACATCTTGGGGAGGAGGGAGTGCAGCGAAAGGAAAAAAAAGAACTCAAAATATTACAAAAACAAACATTGAAAACTAAAAATAAATAAATTAATTAATTAAGAAAAAAGAAATGAAAAAAGAAAGGATGGATCCCTTGTGATGAACTTATGGGAGGACTTAAGCTAATTTTTTCTACTTTATTTTGAAATTGTTACTAAATCATAATTTTAGTCCATTTACTTAAATCAGTATATATTTTTTTTTATTAACACACATGACTTTATTTTATTTGTATGAACACTTTTTGGTGCGAATTCCTGAGGAAATACAGAATGAAATTCCTTTTGTGCTCTCATATATTGCTCTACCATATGTGAAAGTCTTATTCCCTTTTCCATTGAGGAATGATTTTAAATGGTTCTACTATTAAATGATTTTCTTACCTGTCCATGTTAATATTCATGTGATTTTTTTTTTCCCACTTCTAGGACAAATAATGCTTTTCTCCTTTGAGAATGGCAATCTTTTGAAATCCTTCAAAGAGGTTAATAGACAGTTTTGCTTGGTTTAGTTTTTAGTCATTAGAAAATAACAAAACTCCTCTTATTCAGAAGTGTAAGGCAATAGAAGGATGTCCTTTAAATTATAGAAGGTGCAGTTAAGTAAAATCATTACACTTTGAAGTCCTAGTTTAGTAAATATTTGTCACATGGCTTTAATTCTGGTCAAAGTCATAAATTTAGGAGATTTTCTTTACTGTATTATCTGCCTTCCTTTTTGACACCCTGAGAAGTGCTACAAGACCCTAGAAATTTCTTTCTTGTCTTGATTTTCTCATTCTGACTCCCTATGACACCCTCCCTGCCCTGTACCATCAAGTATCCCTCCCCACTCTTGTGCTTCCACTGAAGTATACTAGTATCTCAACTTAAAAGGTCTCCAAGTTACTTGGATAACCTGTGTTAATGTGAGTATTTACATTTTTATTGTGGCCTTCTGGAGATAATGCTCTAAAAATCATTATTTTTATCTGTTATTGACTTAGCTTGCCTACGTGTAGCCCACAAGGAAGGCAAGTCTCACCAGTTATATCACATTAGTTCTGCTACTCCCTCATGTTTTCCAAAGGCTTTTTCTTGAAATATCTAGGATGTTTTGTGAGGCTTAGAGATGATTTGACTTCTTTACTGAGTTGATAAAGCATCAAGTTGAATGTTGGATGTAATTACTTTCTAAATAGGGAATTCGACTTTGTTAAGAATCCATTCGGAAATGAGCCATTCAATCCATTGAAATAATACATTAGACCTTTTTGTTCTCTGGAGCATTGTTAGGATTAACTATTTCCATATTCTATAGAGAATAAAGAACACTTGTGACATTCAGCAAATGTGAAAAATGTTAATATTTGTATAGCATTTGAGCTTATTGGACAAAGGAGGTTAAAAGTACAAAGAAATACTTTTTTTAACATCTTTATGGATTATCCTATGTTTTCTAAGGTCCTCTGTTAACATTTTTGTTAGCTCTACCTTTTTAGCTTCAATGCCTTTAATCTTGAAGTTCTTTCTCCTCCACCACACTTCCAGTCACAGTATAGAAATTTTATCTGCTAATCTTTCAGTCCCATGGATAGGTACTTAGGCTCCTAATAGTACAAAACACTAGTTGTGGCTTTTAGTTTCTGCTTCTTAGTCTCTTCATCCCTATGGTTGTGTCTCTCAATCTCTTTACTTGTTTGATTTAGCATGTCTTTTCATTTACTGATTTTGCCTAGGCCTTAGACCCAAAGGGGCTGATTACATTGCATAGAGTTAATAATTTTAAGCCTACATGTAGCCATTATTCATGAAAACCCAGAATATTGATAAGCTAAATGTCATACAAGGGAATTTTATATAAATTAGTATCAAGATGAGATTTGCTAGTTTTAACAAACTATATATTCATGCAATGTGCCACTGTTTTTTATTGACCTGTTAGAATCCCCTGGCCTTGGTCTTGTAGAGCTATACGTGTGCATGCTTGCTGAGGATCCCCAAGGAAGTCACTTTCCCCATTATCACATGATACCTGGCCTCCCAAAAGAAAGAGGATGGATCAATTTATTTAGAAGAATAGGTAAAAGGATCAACTTGATATGATTGGGCTAGGTTTTCCTAGACATGTGGGAGAAAGACTAATGCAAATATAAAGTTTGGCAAGCCCTATAGACTTAATAATATAATCATAACCATAATCACAATAATAGCATTTATATAGTACTTTAAGTGTTACAAAGCACTTTATACCTATTATCTTAGTATCTTTATCAAATTAGTGGCTTCTAAGGCTTATCTGAGTTGTGAGGTTTTACCTTATTAACCATATTTACTAGAGGCAGATAGGTGGTAAGGTAAATAGAGCATTGTATATAAAATTGTAAATAGAGCAGTTAGAGAACTGATTTCAAATATTACCTCAGACATTTACTTCCTATGTGACTCTAGGCAAATTACTTAATCACTACCTGTCTTGGTTTTTACAATTGTGAAAACTGGGATAACAAAAGCACCTATATCCCAGGGTTGTTGAAAGGACAAAATGAGATAATATTTATAAACTGCTTAGCACAAAGCACATAGTAGATGCTTGATAAATACTTGTTTCTTCATTAAAGGGAGGGTACAGACACCTCATGGACATAAATCTGCATAATTTCTAGCACTAGCTAGCAGCTTCTTAAGTTCCATTATGGGTAAACTGCTGCCAATTGCACATTCCAATTCATAGAGCCAAGGTACAAGTTGCCCCCATCTTCCTCATTCAATAAATTCCATTTTTTCCCTGTTTCTTCCAAGATCATAGTAAAATAGGAGATATGTAACTCCTGACTGTGCATTTTCAATGTCTATTTCCCTGGAGTATATCTGGAACCCTTTCCTTCCTCTGCTTTTCTAGTTTTTTTTGGCTTTTCTGGCTTTTTTAAGTCCTAGCTTTTATGGCTTTCTTCAAGTCTCAGCTAAACTGCTACCTTCTGCAAACTTTTTCCAGTCCTCCTCAAAATTAGTGCTTTCCTTCTAAGATTACCTGCTATTTGTCATATATATATATATATATATATATATATGTATATATATATATACACATATATATAATTTGTACATAGCTGTTTGCATGTTGATTCTTTCATTAGATTATGGGCTGCAGCTTAGCACAGTGCCTGGAGAACAGAAAAGGTTTAATAAATGCTCACTGATTTGTCTTGACTCTGAAAATACTCCCCACCTGTGGCTTTGTAACTTTATGGGTCTTTTGATGAAGTGTTATGCTATTTTCAGAAAGTACTGTTACAATATGCTGGTATGTGCTCCATGTATTTATTTCATTTTTTCATTGACTATGCCATGTTGATCTATCTGCATTTTTTCTTAAACTCAGTTCCTCTAGGCTACAAGTTCTTAACCCGGGATCCAAGGGGACTGTAGGTAGATTTTAGGGAATTTATGAACTTTGTCAGGGAAAAATCGTATGTTATTGTTAAAATTGACCTTTATTTGAAATCTAGTATTTCTCTCAATTATTAAAAAAAATATTTGCAGTGGTTCACAGATTTCACAGGACTGCTAAATGAGCCAATGATACAAAAACATTTAAGAAGCCCTGCTCTAAGAAAAACAAACAAAAACAAACAAAAATCCCACATCAGTTGATTCCTCAGTCAAAACATTTTATTAAATTGTATGCCAAAAGTGCATTAGATAATCTATCACCCATTTATTCATTGTGTTTTTCATGTGTATTATTAAATTAACTATTTGACTCCTAATGATGGGGTATGGGCCCAAGCCGAGACCCTTATCCCTTGCACCAAAAAGAATTTGGCTCCCATTTGTCTACAGTCCCCAGAAAGCCCTTAAACTTTTCTTACTCTGGTCTTAACAACTCCCCTTATCTCCCTTTGAAAGCTCTCCTTATTCAGATGCCTTTCAAACTTCTTCCTACCAGTTCCCTTCATTATCTATTCCCTTTGTCTATTCAATCTCTCAGATCTTCCAATGGGAATTCTCACCTAGACTCTTTCCCCAGTCCCTCCTCTGACCACCTAAAGTTACTTTAGTGTATATAAGATCCACCCTGGCCCTCATTCAAACTCTGAGACTCTCTCATGCCCAAAAGGCTGAGAATTTCTCATGCCAGCTCATCCTTATGGGAGTCACTTGGCCTATGTGATTTATCTCTAATAAACTTTTTCTCTGGCTGAAAGAAGATTTGGGTTGAATTCATTCAGGCAGGGCCCACATGGTGATCTCAGGGGTCCCAACACCACTAAACTTCTAGACATTCTCACTTCCACCAGACCGATTACTTTTATCTCTTCCTAGCAATAATTATGTGCTCTCATTTTCCCCTTATACTAAAATCCACATCAATCCATCTTATTATTGGATACACTGAAAAGATATTCATTATCACCCTGTATATGTAGCTTTACAGCAATCTATCAACTAATTCTGAATAGATTGAGTATGTGTGGCTTTGATCAAGGTCCATAGATGACTTGTATGTTTGAAAACTTGGAAAGCAGGAGCAGGATCAATTTAGACTATAGTCAAAAGAAGCTTTTAGTTATAACATTCCTTTGGAGATCAGTATCTCAAATATTTTGAAGGTATTTGACCTTCTCACATTGTCATATAATGATGTACACATCTATTAAATTATTATGGCTTATAATAAATGATTATAATTTAAATATACATGAATGCCATATCACATAGCAATATATAGTATATACTGTGCACCATTATCATATATACCATATAATAATATTATATTTTAGTAAATATGTTATCATAGTCTTAGATATTTATATTGTTAGGTACTACATATAAATTTTCACACTTTTATTAATTTACAATAACTATTTCTAATACATTTTATGCAATTAGAATGCTATGAACAAACAATAAATTTATGTCTATGAAATTTTCATATTTTATATAAAAAGATTGGATTAGGATTTAAATGATATCTCTTGGGTGTGTGTATGTGTGTGTGTGATTTCTTAGCTAGTTATTAGAATCTAAGGAATTATGAGCACTTGAAAAATAAACAATCTCATTTTTAAAATCATCAGTCATTGCAAGAGAAGATATGAAGACCTTTGACTTTTACTCAAAACAATATAAAATCATGATTAAATAAGTCGAGAGACTGATAAATACATTAATGGCTAAAAGTACATGAGAAACACCAATAGTGGGCCTTGAAGAAGGTTATGACAACAGCAACAGCTTTGGGAGCTCTCCGACCAGAAATGTGGGGAGGGGGGTCAGACAATTGGTGAGAAAGTAATTAGAGGGGACACTTCCCTGGCATTGGGTGCAGTTGATGATGATTGGATTCAGGAGGACCTGAGTTCAAATCCTGCCTCAGACACATTACACTTACTAGCTTTGTGACCCTGGGCAAGTCACTTAACCCCACTGCCTAGCCAAAAAAAAAAAAAAAAAAAGGACTTATATGTATAAAATATTTATAGCTGCTCTTTTTGTGGTGGCAAAAATGAAGGAAATTGAGGAGATGCTCATCAATTGGGGAATGTTTAAACAAGTTGTAGAATATGATTGTAATGGAGTACTATTATGCTGTTGGAAATGATGAAGGGAGTGGTTTCAGAAAATAAACAAACAAAGAACACAGAAAGACCTATATGAACTGATGCAAAGTGAAATGAGAAGAACCAGGAGATCATAGTGAATAGTAACAGTAATGTAATGATGATCAACTGAGAGCATTGGATACTGTAATAAATGCAATGATCCAAGATAATTCCAAAAGAATCATGATAAAAAAAATGGTGTCCACATCCAGAGAGAGAACTCATAAACTCTAAGTACAAACTGAAGTATAATTTTCTTGCCTTTTTTTTTTCTTTTTTGTGATATGGCTAACATGAAAATGTTTTGTATGATTTTACACATATAATTGATATTGTATTGTTAGCCTTCTCAGTTGGTGTGGAAGGTATGGGGAGGAGAGAGAGAATATGAAACTCAAAATTTAAAAAAGAATGTTAAAAATAAAGAATATTAACAAAAACACATATTGGGTCTTTTTAATCCAAATAGGATTCCTTTCAAAAGGATATAATAATGTGTCCTTGATTAAAAAATATGCTTCTTTGAAGCCAATTAGAAAATGTTCTGATAGCTCTGTCCTTTCCTCTTTTTTTATCTTAATAAGTAATTGTAATCTCTGTTCTATTGAATACATTTAAACTGACAAAGCAATGCTTGGTGAAATTAAGAACTGGTCTAAATAGTATTTATTTTACTTCTGCTTGGAATTAATAAGGTTTTTTTTTTACTGTTTATTTGAGATAAAGGAGATTGAGTATATATTTTCAGATATTTATGCAACAGAGCGCTCACATACATAATTAAACAAATCTAATTATGTTAATCTGTTTCAACAAAATGTTTGGATAAGTTGCAGTGTTTTTTTTGAGACTTCCAAACTGTTGTAAATAATTTATTAAAACTAATACAAATAATAAAAATCCCCCTGCATGTAACATACTTTATTAGTAGATTTAAGTAATTTTGACATATTAAATGAAAACTACTATGACTTTTTTTAATTCTTCATTGAACAAATGTTAACTAACATATGAAGAGTTCAACATCTTTCCAAAAGCTAAGTGGTAAACCAGAAATACAATTTGGGATACATTTGAAGAGCAATGTCTTCCACTTAAGTCCCTTTTTAATTATTTTTGTTAATGTTGAACACTATTTTTACATTAAAACTTTCATTATTGTAGTTTTTTTCTTAATTACATACCAAATATTCCAAAAGTTATAGACACACTAGGTCTAAAAGTTAAAAGAGATCTCAGAGGACATCTATTCCAATTATTACCTAAGAATCCCAACTATAAAATTCATTGCAAGTAGTCATATGGCCAGTTATTCAACCTCTTACTGAAGGCCTGTAAAAATTGGGAGAACTAAAGAAAAAACTCAATTTTCTTTGAAATAGTTCTAAGGGTTAAGGTGTTTTGTTTTGTTGTGTTTTTTAATGTGTTTGTCTTATCAATGTAGAATAGCAGATCTATCTTGGTTCCTTCTCTTTCCCTTACAAAAGCTTGGTAGGTAACAGACATTTAAAGAACAATTAATTCCAAAACTATATAAACAATTTGGAAAACTAGGCAAAAAATGAAGCCTACCAAATTCCTTTTATGACACAAATATGCTGCTTATGCCTAAACCAGGAAGAAACAAAACAGAAAAGGAAAATTACAGACTAATTTCCCTAATTAATATTGATGCAAAAATTTCCAATAAAATATTGGGAAAGGTATTAAAGCAATTCATCATGAGGATATTACACCATGACCAGGTGGGATTTATACTAGCAATGCAGGGCTGGTTAAATATTAGGAAAATTGTTAGTGTAATTGGCCAAATTAACAAAAACAACCAAAAAAAAGTAATAGAAATCATATTATTGATTGTCTCAATAGATGCAGAAATTCTTTTGACAAAATACAGCACCAGTTGACAACTTTGGAGGCCATAGGAATAAATGGAGTTTTCTTTAAAATGATAAGTTGCATCTATCTAAAATCATCAGCAAGGCTCAGATTCTTAAAATCTAGCCACAGCTTAGATTTTTACAATCTAGCCAATAGCTCAGATGCTCAGATCCCTTAAGAGTCTGGCTAATATGGTATTAATATTGTATTTGGCTGAAAGAAAGCTTGGGTCAAATTCTTTTGGTCAGGACCTGTGTATTGTGATTTTGGGGTGCCAGCATCCCTAAACCCCTAAACCTCAACATTTTGGTGGCCCATATGGGGAAACTGCCCAACCCCAAGTTCTTCTCCAGTCAAAGCTAGAAAGTATGTAAGCCACCCCCCTTCCCTTTCTTGCTCTGCAGTTACACCAAGGCTTGAAGGAGATTTTCAGCCAAACAGTTGTGAAGCTGTCTTGCACTCGGACTGACACTCTCAGGATATTGGTCCACTGGGTCAGTACGAGGCCATGGACCTGGGTACACCTTCTTTACCATAGAGGACAAGGACAGACACCTTCTCCAGAAATGTATGCCCAATTCTGTCCATTCTCTTGGCTTTAGGAACGTGGGGAAAACTGCAGTTGCATTTGGTTCCCTGAGGCTTACTTACTCCATTCTCTTTACACCCCTGAATCCTCCTTCATGGAGGTTACAGGGAAAAGTTATAACAATTAAAAATATCTTGGTAGATTTTGGAGATTTTGTGATTGATCTTTAAGGAGTTTTGAAACACCTCCTTACAATCCTGGTCACTCCCTTCCCTTGGGTCAAGAGGGTATCTGTTAACGCCTCTCATAAGAAAAGAAAGTTTCACCTTTTATTCCTCACCTTTGATTTTACTCTCCCCCACCTGGGAAAGGAAGGGGGAGAAAGGGGCAGCAGCTACAGTGTGGGAACCCTGGCAATGGCCTTGGGCTCTGGGGCAACCTTTGCCTGGAAGCATCACCCAGGTTCAGCATATCCTGCTCAAGGTAAAGAAGCTGACCTGTCAACTTGGGTAAGCACACTATTTTAAAGTTGTAGTTTTAACTGGTAATGATGAGATGTTTCTCTGTGTAAAGTAATTTGGAAATGCATTTAACAAAACTGAAGTCACCTGATTAGTAATGGGTTTGTTTTAAGTTTCAAATTGGTGAACTTTTTGTATCAGTTATGTCAAGCAACTTTTCACAATTTGCTTCCCTATAAAATAATTTGGCTGTTGTTGGTTATTGTTTTAATGCATAAATTTGCCAAAAAGCCTGTTTGGGTTTTGTCTTCATGAGAATTTGCAAGTATATGGAAATAATCTCTAACGATTGGCTTTTTATACAGGGACAAATTTAAATTTGAGATGTAAATCCTGGAAAAGTTTTTCCTAAGCTGTGATAAGTGAAACTTGCTGTTTGAGGTTAAAGCTTATAGGATTTTATTTTAAGTTGTCTGATGGATCATAATAATCCATCTATAATCGATAATCCACCATCTGGGAGAAATGCCACAAACTACTCAGGGAATGTGATTCTGGTGCTAAGTCAGCATTGGGAAAACCTGAGAGGACAATTTTAGCCTCAGTCTGACATGGGATCCTCCTGGCCCAATTTCCCCACTATGTTCCTTTGAAAAGGAATGTTACCCACCTGGCTATTCCTGAGTTTGGCTGTGATACTGCATGTTTGGAAAAATGAATTATCTGAATCCAAACAGAGCTAAGGATGTTTTATCCTGTCATATCTAGGCCCTGAAGATTTTTCTGTTCATATTTGTGTTTTCCATACTACAGGCCATTCACCCACAGTTGGTAGCAAACAGTGGGCAGCAGTCAGTGTTCCCTCCACCCCCCACCATTCCCTGGATGCAGCCTGTGCTAGGTTTCATTTAACCTCCTCTTTGGGACCTCCTCGAGGCAGGGACAGCTCTATGCCCCTTGCCATAAGGAAGCAGGTTCAGAAGCCAAGACCTTCACCCCTTACCCCAAAAGAATTTGGGTCTATTTGTTTGAAGGGGAAATGATGAGGATGGGAGCTAGACCCCAAAAAGGAAAAACCCTGGACTTTCCCACATGGCCAAATCTCTGGCTTTTGCCTGAGGCTATAATCCCATCAATTAGCCTTTCATTGTGGCTACATCCAATCTCCCAATTCTGTTACCTTTAACCTAGCCTAGCCCTTCATTGTCTTACCTATCTATGGCCCAGGCCATTTCCCTCCCTTAATACCTAGCTAGGCTCTATTCTTCCGTGGCCATGTTGTCCAGGTTCCCAACATTCTATTACCTCACTGTCCCTGCAAACTACTTGGTCACTTCTAGATCCCTCCCACAGTCCTTCTGTATATAAGGTTCATTTTGTCTCCATTAAGGTGCTCAGATTCTTAGAATCTACCCACTGCTCACATTTTTACAATCTAGCCAATAGCTCATAGATGCTCAGATTGCTTATGAGTCTAGCTAATATGGCAGATCTTTAATAAGCCTTGTCTTTGGCTGAAAAACAAAATCATCAGCAAGTATCATATGTAATGGGGATAAGCTAGAAGCATTCCCGGTAAGATCAGGGGTGAAACAAGAGTGCCTATTATCACCACTATTATTCAATATGTACTAGAAATGTTAGCTTTAGAAATAAGAGAATAAAAATTATAAGGGATTAGAATGGTCAATGAGGATATAAAACTATCCTTCTTTGTAGATGATACTATGTCATATTTAGAGAATCCTAGAGAATCAACTAAACATATATCAATTACCCATGGATAGGCCAAGATAATATAATAAAAATATCAAATCTACCTAAATTAATTCAATTATTCAGTGGCATACCAATCAAACTTCCAAAAATATTTTCTAGAGCTAGAAAAATTTTTTTTAAATCCATCTAGAAGAACAAAAGTTTCAGAATATCAAGAGAATTAATGAAAAAAAAATGCAAAAGAATGTGACCTAGTTGTACCAGACCTAAACTTATATTGTAAAGTAGCAATCATCAGAATTATTTAGGACTGGCTAAGAAATAGAGTGTTGGATAAGTGGAAAAGGTTAGGTACACAAGACACAGTAGTTAAGGGGTATAGTACTCTACTGTTTGATAAACCCAAAGATTCCAGCTTCTAAGATGAGAACTCACCATTTGACAAAAATTGCGAGGGAAACTGGAAAATAGTATGGCAGAAACTAGGCACAGATCAACATCTCACACCCTATGCCAAGATAAAGTTAAAATGGGCACATGATTTAGACATAAAGGTTGATACCATATGCAAATTAAGAGAGCAAGGAATAGTTTACCTGTCAGATCTATGGAGAAAGGAAGAATTTATGACCAAAGAAGAGATAGAGATTATTTTGAAATACAAAATGGATAATTTTGATTACATTAAATTAAAAAAAATTGCACAAACAAAAAGATTAGAAGGAAAGAAAAAAGGTGGAAAACATTTTTGTAAGTGTTTCTGATAAAAGCCTCGTATCTCAAATATATAAAGAACTGAGTCAAATTTTTAAGAATACAAGCTATTCCTCAGTTGATAAATGGTCAAAGATTATGAACAGGCAGTTCTCAGATGAAGAAATTAAAGCTATCTATAGTCATATGAAAAAATGTTTTAAGCCATTATTGATCAGAAAAATGCAAATCAAAACAACTCTGAGGTACCACATCACACCTATCAGATTAAGTAATATGACAGAAAAGGAAAATGACAAATGTTGGAGAAGATGTGGGAAACCTGAGAAACTAATGGATGATTGGTGGAGTTGTGAACTGGTCCAACCATTCTACAGAGAAATTTGGAACTAGGCCCAAAGAACAAACCTTACATACCCTTGGATTCAGCAATACCACTACTAGGTCTATATCCCACAGAGATCATAAAAAGGGGAAAAAGACCCACATGTACAAAAATATTTACAGCAGCTCTTTTTGTTGGCAAAGAGTTAGAAATCAAGGGGATGCCCATTAATTGGGGAAACAAATTGTGGTATATGAATGTAATGGAATACTATTGTGCTAATCAAAATGATGAGCAAGTGGACTTCAGAAAAATCTGGAAAGTCTTGTATGGACTGATGCTGAATGAAGCAAGCAGAACCAAGAGAACATTGTACATAGTAACAGTCACATTATGACTGAAGTTGATAGACTTAGCCTTTCTCAGCAATGAAAGGGTCTCATAATAGAAAATGCTATCCACTTCCAGAGAAAGAACTATGGAGTTTAAATGCAGATCAAGCATACTATTTTCACTTTTTTTTTGGTTTCACTTTTTTCTTTCTTTCTTGTGTTTTGTCTCTTTGTTCTAAGTCTTCTTTCACAACATGACTTATGCAGAAATATGTTTAACATGATAATACATGTATAACCTATATCAGATTGCTTGCTGTCCCTTGGGGAGAGGAGGAAGGAAAGGAGAAAATATTGGAGCTCAAAATCTTATAAAAATGAATGCTGAAAACTGTCTTTACATTTAATTGAAAAAAAAAATACTATGGGGAAAAAAAGGAAAAGTTTGTTTGGGTTGAGGAATTTCTTCAACTGGTGATAAAACAAAACAAAACAAAAAACAAAAGACCAGTGTTAGGTTCCAGATGGAGGACAGACAAATGACAGGTGTACTTGTACACAATAAGGGGTGACATGGAGAAGGGATCCTCAAAGTAGAAGTCAAGGGACTCAAGAGAAACTGCATTAAGCAATGATAAGTGTAGTGATAGCAATTTTCAACAAGAAAAATTCTGTGGCCCACTCACAAATTGCACTCCTCTACCTATGTTATGATCTTGAGGAAATGTCCCATTGTCCCTGCACTGGTAACCTCTTTGCAACTTAACAAAACAAAACAAAAAACTTTTTTTTTGTTGTCTTCATCCTTTCTAGACAGGATTATTCTGAACTTTATTGTTAGATTTTGTTAGATTGTTAGATATTGTTAGAATTGTTAGATTATTCTGAACTCTCGATTTTTCTATATTATTCTTAGAAAAATGTATGCTATTCTCTTTTATTCATCCTTTGCTAATTTATTTCACTTTTGTCTTCTATGCAACATAAAAGTAAGTAAATGAATGAATAAAAAATAAGTGAATAGAAAAAATGGATGAATAAATAAGGATAAATAAACCTAAAAAAATGAACTCATCGTGAAACAGATTAGTCTTTTGAGACAAGGCATCCAGCTAGTTAATTAGACAGAGTGGTGGGACAGAAGTTCAAAGGACCCGTGTTAAAATGGTATCTCGGCCACCTACTAGCTGTGTGACCCTGGGCAAGCAAGCCACTTCCCTCTGTTTGCCTAGGGTTCCTCAAATATAAAATTGAGATAATAATTGCACTTACCTTTCATGATTGTTGTATCAAATAAAATAATACTTTTAAAGCACTGAACACACTTCCTGACACTTACTAGATGATTAATAAGTGTTTGTTTCATTTTTTTATTAGATAACTCTCCCATTTTCTCCTTATTATTATTATTATTTTTTCTTTTTTGTGAGGCAATGAGGGTTAAGTGACTTGCTCAGGGTCACACAGCTAGTAAGTGTCAACTATCAGAGGTCGTATTTGAACTCAAGTCCTCCTGACTCCAAGGTCAGAGCTCTATCCACTGTGCCACTTAGCTGTCCCTATTTTTTTTTATTTGTGTCACAAAATTATATTTTGGAGATCTTCATCCCAATTTTTTTTCTCTATGTCATCAAAATTGTTCCTGAGATCTTCTTGCCTATTTTTTACTGACATTTTTCTTTTCATTTAACTAAATGCTAATTGATCAAACCATAAACATTCATTAAATGCCCATTGTTTTCATTGCTACTAGTTCCAACTGACACACCCTAATACAAAGAACTTGTCATTGTGACAAAGAAGTACTATTAAGCAAGAAAAAAAAAATAACATGATGATCACATCTGCCAGCATATAATTCCTTATGCACTTGTAATCCATGAAATCTCTGATGGGAGGAAGGAGTCTTGCTTCTCTGTGGTTCCTCAGAAGTGGAGACTGCACTGATCAAAGTTCTGATGTCTTTCAGTGTGTTTTGCTTTATATTACTATGGTTGTGGTATAAAACAGTATTCTTGTTCTGTTTGCTTTGCTTTGCCTAAGATGATAAAATTCTTCCCATAAGTGTAATACCAGGCCCAGGTTGATTCTAAATGTGAGCTTAGTATCTGGAGTGACAGAATCAATGAGGCAGAGTATCTTTTCAAATGCTTTTAATTAATTATACTCAGGTTATAAAGGCATAGATATCAAAGTTGTTGTCCAGTGGACCCAATGAGTTCAATAACAACCCATGGGCTAATAAATAATTGTCAAATTTGAAGACCTACTCTTACTTCCTGATTCCATATTATATAGATTCTCACTTCAAAAAAAAAAATCAACTTCCCATCATGAGTCTCCAAGAGTAAAGAGTACATATTTATTTAAATTTCTAAATGAAATATAGCCTAATTAGCTTATTTGGGCCCAAGACCTTGACAAAACCAATAACACATAACATAATTTCTTTCTAGGTGGTTCAGTGGATAGTCTGTGGCTCCCAGACTCAGAAAGAGTTGAGCTCAAATGCAGCTTCAGATACAAACTATCCTTGTGACCCTAGACAAGACACTTAAATTCCTTGAGCCTCAGTTTCCTCATCTGTAAAATGGGGATAAAAATAACATCTACCCCACAGGGTTTTTGTGGGGATCACATGACATACTAATTCTGAAGTGCTTTACACAGTGCCTGACACATATTCAGATGTTTCGTGATTTTTCAGTCATATCTGACTTTTCATGATCTTGCCTGGTACCTAATATGTGCTTATTAAATATTTGATCCTTTCCTTTCCATTCTTGGTCCTCACCTTTTTTTTTTTTTGGCTAGGCAATAATATTCCATGTTATTCAAAAACCACCCTAGGTTATGTGCATCTAGTTTTTGTTCCCATAAATATCTTACTATAGATTGTTTCTATATATATGAAGCATTTCCTCTGTTTTTGGCCTTCAAAAAGTGTATACCAAGTAGTGGGATCATGAATCATTGAGCAGTTAAACAGTTTTTCTGGGCTTAATTCCATTTTTTTCCTGGACAGTTAGACCAATGCTCAGCTGTCTTTTCACATCTCCAGCAACATTGACTATTTTAATATTTTTTTATCTTTGACAATTCAATTCTTGTGATACAACACTTTTTATTTGAATTTTGCCTAAGAATTAGTGACTTGCAGCAGTCTTTCATATAGTTGTTAATAATTTATAATTACTCCTTTATTTTTTTTCATATCATTTGGTTCCTTGGGGAATGACTTTTGATTCTCCCTATTGTGTGGGATAGTGACCTTAAAAAAAAAAAAAAACTCAGAGGTATCTCAAGGTAGGAACAGAAAGTTTATTTCAGTTTTTGAAAATTGGGAGTTCCTCTCACCAGCATGATTTCTGATGGAGGAAGACAAATTACAGAAGCAGAAGCCAGATTAAATAGCCCTAATGGTGAAATTCCCCCTCCCACCAACTGACCAATATTTTGGCTCACAATTTAAGCGTGAAAATCTATTCCCAGAGACAGAGAACAAAGAAACAATATACATATCCATCACCTTAGTTTGCTGCAAAAATGAACAATTTAGTATGTGCGATCAAGCTAGACACTGCTGTGGGAAGGTCACCATGACCAAATGTGAGGGTACAGGGGGGGTTTCAGACTTGGCAATCTTTAACTACTGATGTCAGACTGTGAGAAGGGGGAACTATAGAAATCTATACTTATCCTATACTGTCTCCTGAACTTATCTCCAAGTTCAGGATAGTCTTATCCCAAACCTTAATTACACTGAGAAGTCTTCACAGGGGCATCCCACTCGCTATCTAGCAATCTACCTGTCATCTATCTATCATTTTATGTATATAATCTTAGTAATCATACTTATCATATATATTTAATGCCATTTTAGCAATTTAATTAACAAAATTAGCAAAATTTAAAAATTTTCCTTTTTATCTGAATTGTATTGATTTATTTTTCTTTCAAAGATTTTTCAATGTCAAACAAACAAAATTATTCTTTTGTCTTTTCTTATTTCTTTTATCTCAGGTTCAGTTAAGACTTTACCCTCTGCCAATAGTGAGAGATACTCCCATTTTTTTCTCAATTAAAAAAAAAGATGCAACATTTTCCTTTTATATCAGGAATACATTTGGAACATAATGTGGTATATGCTATAAGTTGCCGGTCCAAACTTAGCTTTTTCAAGTTTTGTTTTTCTAGTTGTATTAGAATTCCTCTCAAATAGACCTTGACCTTATAATTAAATTCATTTTTTCTCATTATTGCTTATCTATTTTTCTATTAATCTATTTTTAATAATTATCATATAATTCTGATGAAAACTTCTTTTTAGTATAATTTAAGGATTAGAATCATCCTTTCATTTCATTATTTTCCTTGAGATTTTAAATGTTCTATTTTTACAAATGAATTTTGTTATAATTTTGTCTTCTTCTTGGTTAGTTTGACTGAAATAACATTAAATCTCTCATTTAATTATTTAGATAAATTTTAACTTTTTTAAAATCTATACTCTTTGGATCAAAACACCAAGAATATCAAAGACAGAAAGATCTCATAAACTCCATAATATTTATAGCAGCATCTCTAGTACTAACAAAGAACTGGAAATAAAGTAGATTTCCATTGACTGGAGGAATAGATAAATAAGTTGTGGTACATGAATATAATGGAATATTACTGCATCATGAGAAAAAAAAGACAGTTCCCTATATATGTCTAAGTCACATACCATAATTAGAAGGATGTATGTGAATTTATTTAAAATGTACAAAACAGAAACAGGAACAACATATAAACAATAACAACCATTGGAACTGAATGCTATCCAATTGGTAATTATATTGACTAAACTGGGTCCCCCTAAAAAGGGATATGAGTACAAAATCCTCCCTTCTTTGAAGGGATTGGGAATAGGAGATATGAAGCACTATGTATTATCAGAATTGATTGTGTTGGTCAATTTTTCTGAGCTGCTTTTTAAAAAATCTTTCTTTCTTTTTCTTTTTCTTTTTTTTTTTTTACAATTTTTCTATTATAGGAAATGAATCTCTCTGTAAGAGATGAGGGAGAAATGAAGAGAACAAAATAAAATTAGCAAATATTTTGCCATATAAATGTCCATTGAACATTTTCTAATAATTTTCTAATATTTATTTTAAATTATTTAGGTTACCTTTCTATTATTGCTTTCTGGGTTATGTTATTAGTATTGTGACAGGGCTGATATCTACCAGAGTTCTCTCATGCTTCTACATATGTTAGGCTACAATTTCCTTAAAAAAAACAATAAATCTAGGATTTTATTGATCCAGACTGGGGCAAGGCCCTAGATGTGCCTCCCTTTAAGCAACTCACTAATGGCTTCCTGTTCACGTAGGGGCATAAGAAATCCATTGATAGGTGGTCAGTGTAATTCAGACTTGGAAGATGTGGAAAAAAAATACAAGTCACCTGTAGAATTTAAGTCACTTTCCTTCTCCACTAAGAGTTCTCTGTACCTATGAAATCACACACTCATGGGGAAAATGCTTTTATAAGCATAAATTTACAGAAAATTATTTTGTATATATTCTATGTTCCTTAGCAAAGATAATAGGTATACTGGAAATCTTTTTTATCATGTTAGCAGGTTGTTTTTAAACAAGAATTTCCATATGAGTTCATGTGCTCCTTGATTATATAAAATGATGAGCATGAAATATAGAAAGTAAGTAGAACTTAATATTCAAATATTCAAATAGCAAGTCTGCCTTGCCAAATGTATGAGTTTCCATATGGAGATGGGAGTGTGGAGGAGGCACATCTATAGAAGCTCAGTGCTGCTGTTCCTTTTGCATATCATTTTCATGTTAGGGTTAAGTTAATCTCCTTTTATCAGTTATTCAATGACCGATGTTCCTCATTTCTTCCCAACACAGTACCTGAACTGATAGAAAGCTTGTAAGTACACCCCTAATGAATGTGTAAAAATATTGATAATTTTCCGTTCTGCTACTTTACTGAAGCTATATTGTCTCAAGGTATATGCCATCAAATTTCTGAATTAGATGATAACCATTTTATACTCTGCCCTGGTCAAAGCATATCTAGAGTATTGGGTCTAGTTATTGGCACCCAAATTAGTAAGGGGGATTCATAAGCTAGAACATGCACAAAGAAGTGAAATCAAAATTATGAAGGGACCAAAACACTAGGCTTTTCTCTACAAGGATTTGTTGAAGTAGCTGGGAAAGTTTACCCTGGAAAAGAGAAGACTTGGGGAATATAGGATAATAGTATTCAAGTATTTCAAGAACAGCCATGTGGAAGTGGGATTAAATGTGTTCTGTTCAGCTCTGCATAGTCTTTACATCAACAAGTCACTTTCTGTGAGTTAAAGAATCCTTTACCCTCATACTCAAAATTCAGGAAAGACACAGACTGATCCAGTTACACAGCCAATGGAAAAGAAGCTTCCTCTCAATCATGTGGTAAGACAATGTTGAATATCTACAGATGTGTGTGCGTATACAACCATATGTGTATATATGTATGTGCATATATATGTGTTGTGTGTATGTGTGTGTATGTAAATATATACAAACACACACAGATGTGGGTATGTGCATAGTCTGGATAAACTATTACAAAAGAGGATATGGATTAAATATCAGCCTCATAGTAGAGAAGACATCCTGAATTTAAATCCTGCTTCTAACACATATCAGTCGTGTTACCCTGGTCAAGTCACTCAACTCTCTTGGTCATAACCAAATATCTGCAACTATAACTTATAGAAGAATTATTTGCGTAACTGGAAGGACCTTCTCCACTAAGAGTTCTCTGTACCTATGAAATCACACACTCATGGGGAAAATGCTTTTATAAGCATAAATTTAGAGAAAATTATTTTGTATATATTCTATGTTCCTTAGCAAAGATAATAGGTATACTGGAAATCTTTTTTATCATGTTAGCAGGTTATTTTTAATCAAGAATTTCCATATGAGTTCATGTGTTCCTTGATTATATAAAATGATGAGTATGAAATATAGAAAGTAGGTAGAATTTAATATTCAAAAATATTTTCTGTCATTATTGCATGTTTAACATATTACAAAAAAGAAGGAAAACCATGTACTCGTGTATTCTAGAACACTTCTATTTTTCTTTTCTTTTTCTAGTCTCCTATTCTTTAAAAATGAAAAAAAAGACACTTGAGATCTTTCCTTCCCTCTCAGGAGGTAGCAGTTTTGATGGTGATATATGCTGCAAATATTTCTTTATAGATGGAGGAGAACTAGATGCACTTTGAGAAATGATAAAAACTGAAAATCAAACATGTGGAACTGGGGGGGGAATAGATGATGTAGAATACAATGAACATGTTGAGCAAGGTTTTATAAAGTGTAGTCACATAATTTCTTCTCTGTTCTATGGCTGCCTGAACTTAATAATAGCACTTAAACACAATGCAATAACATCAAAGCTTGGAGGGATCTTACAGGTCATTGATTTCAACTTCCTCATTTTACACATGAAGAAATCTGGGCACTTCCAGAAAGGTGACATGATTTGCCCTAGTTCACATAGATCAGTAAATGTCAGAGCCTGAATTTTACCCCAAACCATCTGCTTCCAAATTATTCAGTGTTCTTTCTACCATAGTTCTGACTGAGGTGAAATGATAAAGTTGTTCGCTTTTATATAGTTTCATATATTTGTCAACTGTTGTTTTTGTTGTCAAGCTACTCATCCACCACACAGACATACTAATGATTTGTTGTTGTTATCACATCTCCATTATATGAATGGGCAATATTATATATACAATCAGTGTCTGTTGCAGAAGACATGGGATAATCCTTTCTATGATTTACATTATATATATAATATATATATATACACATACATACATATATATGCATACACATAGATGTACAGTAACATATATGTGTATTGTGTATATATGTATATATACATATATAGATACACACATATATAAATATAGATATAGATAGATAGACACACATACACATAAATATATAAACATAGATAAGTATAGATAGATATCTTTGCCTTCAAAATATAATAAACATAATGCCTTACCAGGTGTACAATCTCAGTTTGAAAAATGATGATAATGAGAGCCAGTGTGATACAGGAGAAAGGGCACAGGATTTGGATTCAGATGACCTAGATTTGAAGCCTTATTTAACTAGTTACTCCCTGTGTGGCTTCAGTCAAGTTATTTCTCTCTGGAAGTTAGATTTCTAAAGTCTTCTAGCTCTATGATTCTGTGATCATGAATCAGCCAATCAATCAAAAAACCTTCATTAAATGCCTACTATGTGTTAGATATTTAATGATGAACTGTTACTATTGCTATTGACAAAATGAGCTGTGAGTATTAAAAGAATTGCAGTGGTTGCATTGATACTTTCCCCAAATAATTGATGTGTAATATACCACATTGTCTGATTTCCCCAAAAGTATAATCTTTTCTATTTAGTTTGAAGTACTTTGATCAAGTTTAATTCAAATATAAATAGTATTGTTATATTTGATATAAGCATATGACTATCATCTGTGTTAATCATATGGAAAATAATCAGTTATTCACAGAGGCGAAATAGCTTTGAAATAACTCCAAAGCAATTGCTATAAATTTAATTTATGTTTTAATCTTAAATAACTAGTGGTTAGCTTATAATCTATTCTTTCTCTCTTGTGCTTTAAAAATAGTGAAATGACAATTTTAGGTTATAAATGACATTATTTCATTATTAGATTTGAAAATAGAGATTATATGTGAATGTGATAACATGTAAGTGGAAAGTCTGAAGTTTTATTAAGTGTATGCAAATCTAGTACCTATGAGATTTAACAACATGGAAAAGGAGGGGAGTAAATGATATAGTCAATGCTGGAATGAAGTAACATTAGAGCTTCAAAAATGGGATATATAAACTGATTTTAGACACTGATTTTTTTTTTGTTTTGTACTCCTAGTGAATAGTGCAGTATATTATATATAGAAGGCAGTTAACATATGTTTAAATTTTATTATATTGAGGAATCTTTTCCTCTAAGCAAATATGTATGAGAAGAATTCAGCTGCATGATTATTAAGTTCTTAGTATATTTAAAGTTCTGATCTAGGTGCTAATGATACAAGGATAAAAAACAACAAAAACATTTTGAGGCACATTTTGAGGATTAAAATGGGATATTGTTAAAGCCCTTATCACAGTGCCTGGGACATTGTAGGTATTATATAATTGCTTAATCAATTCACTTCCCTTTGCCTGGATGCATCTGAGTAGACTTTATTTACTGAATCAAGAAGCATTGTGTTGCTTGTCACTGTGCTGTGGTTACCAATCTGTATTCCTCTTGCACTTTTGGAAGAATGAGTCAGTTTCATGGACTAAAATGTAATGAGAAAGTCATTTGGTATAATGGAAAAGGGAGATTTAGATGAGGAGAATTCTTCCTTTTCTTTCTCTGATTTGAATATTTTTGCTGTTGCTCAGTCATGTCTGACTATTTGTGACCCTATTTGGGATTTTCTTTGCAAAGTTACTGGAGTGGTTTGCCATTTCCTTCTGCAGCTTATTTCACTGATAAGTAAATTAAGGGAAACAGGGTTAAGTGACTTGCTCAGGGTCACACTGGTAGTAAGTGATTAAAGCCATATTTGAACTCAGGAAAATGAGTCTTCCTGACTCCAGGCCTGGCAGTCTATCTACTGCGCCACCTAGCTGCCCTTTAAATATTTAGTGAAGTTCTGATTTCTCTCTTGTTGAAAAAAAAAAAAAAAGCCTTTGAAATAAAATCCAGTAATGTAAGAGCTGATAACATGGTGTGCACAGTCAATGGTTCATTGGATTCAAAGACACAGAGATTGCATTCAAATCATGTTTTTTCCACTTACTAACTTTGTGACTGTGGATATAGTCACTTAAGCTCCCAGAGTCTCTATGAAATGAAACTAGATTCATTTTTTTTTTTCATTTTGATGTCCATTCTAATTCAATTGCTCATCCAATGAGCCTATGACTAAGGAAGATATTTCTATAACAAATTTTGGGAACATTTGCCTTTCAACAATCAATCTATCAATATTTATTAAGTGCCTACCATATGCAACATATTGTGCCAAGTGCTGAGGATACAAAAAAAAGTCTCCACCCTGAGGGAACTCACAATCTAATGAATTTAACCTAGAAATTAACCAACACTTAACTAGAACTAGAGGAACAGAGCTGTTTTCTTTCTGTTGCCTATAAGAAAATGTAGTTAAAGAGATGAATGAAGGAGTAATCAGCACTTTTCATGAGTGCATTTTTAGACTGGATATATAACTTTGGAAGAATTTTTCTGCATGCAATAATAAGGAACCTTGCCAGATAAAATGCTCTCTAAGAGTTTTTTTATATCAGCTCTTTATCTGCAGCTAATTCAGCAAAAGAACAACAGTATTTTAGAAAAAGCATGAAAATTATGTTATTTGGTCCCCTAGTACTTTCACAGAACTACCTGGCTGCTCTGAGCAGACTGTTGGTCTATATGGAACTAGAGAGAATGCTAAAGATAAGTAAAAAGGTTTCTAAGTTCCTTGAGGTCAGAGATTGTGTTGCTGTTCTTTTTTTTCTTGGGGGGGAGTGGGGGGTGGATTTTGGTATCACTAGTAACTAAAATAATCCCTTTCACATAGTACACACTTAGAAAATGCACCAATTTATTATATTGGGGAGCACAGGGCTTGTTATAAAAGAGAGTGTCATTTCTCATTGTAATAGGGAGAAGGTTAATGTGACTATAATTGGAAAATTTGTTCTGGGAATGGTAGGACAGAAAAAGAGAAACAAGTGATTATTTGTCAAACTTTGACTGAAAGTGGCCACAGGATTTTTTTTTTCCTTATGTGAAAGTTCAAAGCCTTACTATTGTTCTGTAATTTCTTATTACTTCAATAAGTTCAAACATATGTGATTGAGTCCGTGTGGATACTCCTTCAACCTATGAAAATAGTAATCCCATATTTAGTGAATGGATTTCAGAGATGAAGTAACTTAAAAGTTTTCCAAATTCCATGATTTTCCACTGAATCACACTGCCTCTCAACCCCTTTAATCAATATTCATTTCTAATATATTTTCCTTTATACTTCTTCTGATACATTGAGGAAATTAAGATTTCAAAATTCAAAGTAGTTTTTTGGTGTGTATTTTCTCTTCTCCAAACAACAAGACAAGCATTTACAAGAGCAGCATTACTTTAGGTAAAAATAATCCATATGAAATAGCAATATTTCATCCTGTCATTCAATTAAATGAAACTTAAGCACAAAGCATATACTTGCATTAAATGTAAAAAGTGAAAAAAGAAAATTAGTGAAGGACATTTAGCACAAACAATCTTAGAGTTTGCTGTTTTTTCTTAGACTTGGTTTGAAAATCCTTGCAAATCTTAATATTCATATATATATAATTCAATAACATAACATGAGGAATAAAAAGATCATGTTACATTAAAATTAGTTTTGAAATGTCATATATGCTATTTATGATTGCAAGTTCAATATTCTTTATGGAAATCTTATTTCATTGAGGTTTTATTTTGAGTGCCCTTTTTCATCTGAATCATTTTAACAAAAGAACACTGATTTAAATAAAGAAAATGAAATACATTCTTCCTTTTTTCTTTTAATTTATTTATTTTTTAGTTTTAGTTTTCAACATCCACTTCCACAAGATTTTGAGTTCCAAATTTTCTCCCCATCTCATCCCTCCCTCCACCCCAAGATAGTGAGCATTCTGAATACCCCTTCTACTAATCTGTCAACCTTTCTATCTCCTCTCTTCTTCTATTTCCCTGCAGGGCAATATCCCTTTTATATCCCTTCCCCTTCTATTTCCCTGCAGGGCAGGACAGATGTCTATGCTCCATTGCCTACATATCTTATTTCTGAGTTGCATGTGAAAACAATTTTAATATTTGTTTTTAAAACTTAGGGTTCCAAATTTTCTCCCTTCTTCCCTCCCCACGCACCCTCTTTGAGAAGGCAAGTAACTCAATGCAGGTTATACAATGTGTAGTCATGCAAAACACTTCCATAGTAGTAATGTTGTGAAAAACTAACTATATTTCCCTTCATCCTATCCCACCCCCCCATTTATTCTATTCTCCCTTTCAAACCTGTCCCTGCACAGAACTGTTTGCTTCTGATTACCCCCTCCTCCAATTTGCCCTCCCTCCACTCTTATCCCATTCTCCCCTATTTTCCTATAGGGTAAGATAGATTTCCATACCCATTTGAGTGTGTGTGGTATTCTCTCCTTAAGCCAAATACAACGAGAATAAGATTCATTCATTTTCTCTCACCTTCCCCTACTTCCCCTCCAGTATAAAAGCCTTTTCTTGTCTGTTTTATGTGAGATAATTTACCCCATTCTGCCTCTCCCTTTCTCCTTCTCCCAGTATAATCCTCTCTCACCCCTTAATTTTATTCTTCAGATATTAGCCCAACATCAAGTCACCCGGTGCTCTCTCTCTCTCTCTCTCTCTCTCTCTCTCTCTGTCTATACACACACACACACACACACACACACACACACATATATACACACATGCATATAATTGTTCTCTCCAACTACCCTAATACTAACAAAGGTCTCATGAGTTATGAATATCATCTTTCCATGTAGAAATGTAAATATTTCAACTTTAATAAGTCCCTTGTGATTTCTCTTTCCTGTTTACCTTTTCATGCTTTTCTTGAGTCTTGTATTTGAAAGTCAAATTTTCTATTCCCCTCCAGTCTTTTCATCAAGAATGCATGAAAGTTCTCTATTTCCCTTAATATCCATTTTTTTCCCCTGAACGATTATACTCAGTTTTGCTAGGTAGGTGATTCTTGGTTGCAATCCTGTTTCCTTTGCCCTCTGAAATATTATATTGCAATACCTCTGGTCCCTTAATGTAGAAGCTACTAAATCTTGTGTTAACATGATTGTTTCCACAATACTTGAATTGTTTCTTTCTGGCTGCTTGCTGTATCTTCTCCTTGACCTGGGAACTCTGGAATTTGGCTAAAATATTCCTAGGATTTTCCTTTGGGGATCTCTTTCAGGAGGTGATTGGTGGATTCTTTCCATTTCTATTATACTCTCTGGTTCTAGAATATCAGGGCATTTTCCCCTGATAATTTCTTGAAGGATGATGTCTAGGCTTTTTTTTTTTGATTATGGCTTTCTGTTAGTCCAATAATTTTTAAATTATCTCTCCCAGATCTATTTTCAATGTCAATTATTTCTCCAATGAGATATTTCACATTGTCTTCTATTTTCTCATTCTTTTGGTTTTGTTTTATAATGTCTTGATTTCTCATAAAATCACTAGCTTCCATTTGCTCCATAATAATTTTTAAGGAAGTATTCTCTTCAGTGAGGTTTTGGACCTCCTTTTCCATTTGGCCAATTCTGCTTTTTAAAGCATTCTCCTCCTCTTTTGTTTTTTGGACCTCTTTTGCCATTTGGGTTAGTCTATTTTTTAAGATCTTATTTCTTCAGTATTTTTTTGGGCCTTCACTGCCAAACTGTTGACTTGTTTTTCATGATTTTCTTTCATCACCTCATTTATCTTCCCAGTTTTTCCTCTACTTCTCTTACTTGCTTCTCAAAATCCTTTTTGACCTCTTCCATGTTCTGGGATTGATTCATGTTTTTTTCTTGGAGACTTTGGATGTAGGAGCTTTGACTTTATTATCTACTTCTGACTATATGTTTTCATCTTCTTTGTTACCAAAGAAATATTGTATGGTCTGACTTTTTTTTCACCTTTGTTTGTTCATGATCCCAGCCAATTACTTGAGTTATAAACTCTTTGATAAGGTAGAGGTCTGCTTCCAGTGTGAAGAATGTACAATCTCAAACTTTGGGAGTTTTGTGCAGCTGTTTTCAGAGATACTTCTAGGGACCTGTAAATTTTCAATTCTTACAAGGTGATATGATCAAGGGAGAGTTATTTACTCCTTTCCTGGCCTGTACTTTGGTCTATGAGTGATGACAAGCACTATTTTCTGTCTTTTAACTGTGAGGAGGATTCTTTCTATACTGCCACTACAATCTCCTCCATCCCAGCTCTACTCCTTGCCCCAATACCCTCTCTGAGAACTGTGATCCAGATCCAAGTATTGGTAAAGTCAGAGATTCCTGCCTCAGCACCAGCAAAGAGTTCTCAGTAACCCCTTCTGTTTAGTCAATTCATTCCCCCCTATCTGTGGGCAGAGAGCTCCAGAAGCAACCACCTCCCTGGGGTTGTGCTGAGATTGTCGCTGGGATTACATTTTTCTCTCACCAAAATCACAGACCTTTCCTACTGACCTTTTAAGTTGTCTTTGGTATATGTGGGTTGAGAAGTCTGGAAACCACCACAGCTGCCTGTGATTCCATCCCCTGAGGCCTGTTTCAGCTTTGCTGAGACCTGGGCTTTGCCTGCACACCCACAGTGAACTTAGTTCCTCTCCCAGCCTGGTGCAATAGACATTTCCAGTCAACCATCCAAGTTGTCTTGGGCTTGAAATTTGTTTCACCCTTTCTTTTTGTGGGTTCTCCTGCTCTAGAATTTGTTTGGTCATTTTTAAAGGCATTTGGAGGACTTTGCAGGAGAGCTCCAGCAGGTTACTGCTTTCACTCCGCTATCTTGGCTCTGCCCCTCCCCATTCTTTCAATAAATATGTTAAAGTCTATAATATGTAACAGTGCCTAATGGCTAAAGAATACTGTTTTGATAAGATAAAAAATATTTTACAACTGTTATTATGATATCTTGAAAACTTAGAAATTACCATTTCTCCCTTCCTTCACCTACCACCCTGCCCTCCTCATGTCTAAGATCACAACATCAGACACTAAAGTGGTTACAATAATTTTGAGAGACAATTTATATGTGTAGAAACACTTCCAAGAAAGCCTAGGTCAGAGGTAAGAGAGCCAAGATGAATCACAGCTTATAGCAACAAAATAGTCAAAAAGGTATATTGATCTGTCAGATATAGATGAGGAACAGAAAAGTGAAGCTATTCAACTATTTAAAAGGCTGCAAATAGTGACATGATATTCCAAACTCTGAGCCAAAATAATTTCTGTGTGTATATGTAAATTTTTGAGTTAAAATTACAAAAGGAGTGGTTGACAAATGATAGCAATAGAAGATTAGATTTTATCAGGAAAAGAGAGAAAATTGATACTCTGAGCAGAAAGAAGTGGTTGTATGCTACAGATATTGTGAATCTAGAAAGGAATGCTTTTGCAACTGATTGTCTATGTTAGATGTGAGACACTAAGTAGTCAATGAAAATACCAAGATTTTAAACATAAGAGATTTGAAGAATGGTTGTGCCTTCATTAGAAATTGGAAAGATAATTGGATTTAGGAGGAAAGATAATGAATTTTGTTTTGGCCATTTTGAGTTTGATATGATTTTAAGATAATATAAAATAGTAAAAAAAGTCATTCCAAGTGCAATGGACAATATTGTGGTCACTTTCTTAAAGATGATACACACATATCCATATATATTAAATCAAATGGCAAATAACATATGCTACATGCACAATCATTAATTAGCACTTTAAATTTTTGTGGTAAATGTTTATGGAGTTTACATTTGTGCTTAACATAATTTTGTCTGTGACTCAATTTGTTTGCAAAGAATAAATTAATTAATTTTAAAAGAATCAATAAAATGAGGGAGTGCACTACATGACTGTTGATAGTTCAGTTCTAACATCAAGTGACTTTATGATTGAAGAACTATTTAGTGATACAATAATAAATCTTAAATAAGCAAGATAATAAAAATATGACATCATTATTAATCACAGAAAATTGACAGGCTGATGAGATAGACCTAACTTGTAAATTCACAGGGAAAAAATAACAAAAACCAACATAATATCATTTATAAATGAATTTGATAGAAACTGAATATATTTCTACTGAAGGAATACAGAGCAAAAGAATGATTATAATAAGTGGCCTAATAAAGGAAGGATGCCTGGGGAGATGAGTTTGTCTAAAGTGTTGAAAAAATCAAAAGACAAAGAATAATTGAGAAAATTAACATAATGCTATATTTGGCTGGAACATGCATATAGTATTTTGTTTGGCATCCACCACAAATCCTGATTGAGATGAGCATTTGCTAATGCAATATGCATATGGATTGTTATTAACTATACTGTAAGTGATGAATATGGACTTACATGTGAGATATCTCAATTTCCAAATTTGTCAAATTGTATGATTCAGAGCACTACTGTGTAGCAGCAAGTAATTGGTGTTAGAAATTAAAAAATGGCTTCATAGTGCTAAAACAAATCTAAAGTTTCTGTTGCTTATTTTAATGAAACAACGATTTCCAGACTTCACCACAATCACATATTAAATAATTTTTGAAATTTATGAACACTTAACAGAAATTATACTGAATACAAGTAGACAAAAATCTCATTTGCCTCACGGAATACTGTGGGATTGAATCAAATCCCTCACTTTCTTTTGCTTTTGCTTTTTCAAAAAGTAAATCAAACCAATATCAGATCTCAGTAAAAAGAATATAAAATCCATAAGAAGTTAAACCTAAAGCTTAAAAATATTAAAAATAAGAAATTTGTAGATTAATTCCTTAAGTTAATTTTGTTGCAGAATTATCCATATCAGTTAAAAAGGATATATGACACAGTAAAGCAAAGACATTGATGAAGTATCAAATGGGAGCAGTGGTTTCAATATAACATAGACAATTATTTACTATTTTCAGATTTTTCTCAGTTAAATTGAGTTAAAGTTTAAGGTAGCTTTTCCTTTGAATTGAATAACATTTCATTAAGATAAATGTTATAATGAAAAATCCAAGGGTAAAATTTGCATGTACAGTAAAATTCTAGAGATGTTTATTGGAGGCCATCAAGTCTTGGTCCTTTGTAAAAGTATCAAATTTATCTTAGTAAAGTGGATATCTAGATCACCTTTAATAATATCAGTTAACAATTGAAAATTTGCTTAAGACACAAAATTCTTTATAGAAATCTGACATTTTCTTGCCTCTATCAAAGATAAACACAGTTTCATTGTAGATCTCTCTTCCATATACATACACATATATATATAAAATATATAAAAACACATTTATATATGTGTGTGTATACATAAATAATAATTCTTTTTTTTCCTTTTATGTTGAGTTCATTTATGTCACTAGTAGTATTGGGATATATTATATATTAATCCTGCTTTTGTTAGGGAACGAATAGTGCTCTGCACCTCTTTTTCCCAATTGTTTGCTATTAAAAGTGATGTGGTCTTAAATATTTTGGGTACAAATGCTACCTCTTCTGTTAATGTCAGTATTGTAGTATAAATTCTGTGGCGAGGTTGGTGGTATATGGGGTATGAAGTTATTAACTATTTTTTTCACATTTTCACAATTCCAAATAGTTTCACAGAATTATTTGGCAAATCATAGTTCTATGATCAGTGTCCACTATGTTTATTTTACCACAGTCCCTCTTATGATGATTATTTTGATCTTTTGCCTTTTTTAAAATCAATTTGATGCATATAAAGTGATAACCTAATAGTTCTTTTAATTTTTGCTTCCTTTATTATGAGTGATTTGAGGCATTGTATATGCACATTGTTAGTTATTATTTTTTCTTTTTAAATATGTTTTTCATACTTTTTAACCATGTATGTATTGTGAGTTGGCTCATTCTGAAAGATTTATGTCACTTTCTTATAAATTTGTTCAGATACGTTTCATGCAAACATTTTACAAATTAACTTTTTTTTTCCTTTTCCTGGATGCCTAATTTTCATGTTTATTTCATTTGTCAAATTAGAATTAAATGTAGAATTTCATATAAAATGCTAGTCTTAGTCTATTTTTGATAAACTAGTTTACCAGTTCCTGTCAAATAGAGTATGTTGCCCATTAATGCGCATCTACACTGTTCTCTTTGTCTTTTTTCTACATGCTAATTATTTGGTCATTTCCATCAATCCACTTTAATATTGTTTAAACAGAACCAAATGTTTTGGGTAATTAGTTAGTAAACATCATATCTATCATTTCACTATTTCTGTTAATTAAAGAACCCACAAAAATTGACATGAATGTTCCTAAACACAGAGGAAAAGGAAATGAAGGAGGAGGGAGAGAGAGAATGAGACAGATAGATTTATTTTATTTAAAATTATTGATTTAGTATAATATGATATTTGTACTTTAAAAAATTTTCTCAATTCAATAAAGATTCCCTTTGATAATTTGACTGGTACAATAGTAAGTTTTATATTAATCTAGGTAATAACACCAGTTTGTTTTCTTTTCATATTGGCACAGCACATCCAAAAGTACTATTTCTCTATTTAAGTCTTGTTTATTTGTGCAAAGACTTGTCTAGCTGTATGTATATAAATAAAATATGTCTTGGTTGCTTAGTTTCCAAATGTTTGATGCATTCTGTAGTTATTTCAAATAAAATAAGAGGAAATGTGGCAAAAAAGGAATAAAAAGCAGTCAATTATCAAGTCTTTTCCATTCCTTCTTTATCTTATTTCTAACATCTTTTCCTTCCTCTCTTCCCAATATAAAAATCCTTATTAGTACCCATAAAACTGCAATAACCCCCTAACAGATTTTCCAATTAGTATTTCCCTACATATAATTCAATAATTCAACTGCTGTCATATTAAACATTTTTATACATCTATTTGTGTCACTTCTCTTTCCAAAAGTCTCCAATAATTCCCTGTTGCTTACAGGGTAGATTGCAAATTTCCTAGGCTGACTTTGATGGTTTCTGTAATCTGGCACTGCTCTGTTTTTCTGATCTTATTTCATACAATGTCCACCATTTATTCTCTTCTCTAGCCAAAATGGACTATTCCCTAGGTCCTCAGCATACCTTCTTTTTTTCCTTAACTTTCTGCTATTGCTCACATTGTCTCCTACCAACAAAATTTCCTTTCCCTTTACCTGTTAAACTCCTACTTGTCTTTTAAAGCCCAATTCAAATGCCACCTTCTCCAGAGTGTCCTCATCTATACTGATCTTCAATCTTTGAACCTCATATAGCACTGTGCTTTGAATCACTATCAGGCATTTATCTTGGAATATTTATATTGTAATAATCTGAATATGTGTCATACAAATCTTCTAAACAACAAACTCCTTTTAGAAAGAGATCTATATTTTATTTACATTTTATACTTTTACTGGCATCTCATATAGCACTCAGCATCAAGTAGACATTGAATTTGTTTAATTCAATTTAATTTTTTTTGTCTCCAGAGATATAGTAATTCATTCTATAGGGCTTATTCTCTAGTACTATTACACTTCAACACAAAACCCAAAAGCCTATCTCTTTATAACTCAAACTTATGTAGGTTTTCAGGTTGTTTTTTTTTATGATTCTGAGCTGTTGTTCAAGGCTTTAGGTACATAACCCCAACTGTTGAGCATAATTCAAATTAAGAAGTTCTCATTTTCATTATACAGATCAGTTATTATTCAATCATGTCTGAATATTTATGTCTCTGTATTGGGGGGGGAGCTCTTGACAAAGATACTGGAGTGGTTTACCATTTCCTTCTCTAGTGGATTAAAACAAACAGTAGTTAAGTAACTCTCTTTGGGTCATGCAGATATTGAGTGTCTGAGGTCAAATTTCAACTCGGGTCTTCTTGACTGTGCGCCCAGCACTCTATTTAGTAAGCCACCTAGCTACCTCAGTGGGGTTATACTAAAATACATGGCTTAGGGGACTAATGCTTTCCTCATACAATTAATTATTTACTCCATGTTTAACACTGAATCATTGATATGATGCTATATATCAATTGCACACCTTTATCGGATGAGGGTCCTGATTTGCTTGTAACTATGAAACACAGAACAAAATTAAAGGTAGTGTGCATTAGATTTGTTACAAGAAGTGGTTAGATAACTATTTCTTATAACACTCTCCTCTAGAATTAAAAAAATAGTAACTAAATGCTTACTTGAATATTCAAAGAATAATTCCACTCTTAAACATTTACATATTGTTATGTGAACTCATCATGTATGAAACTCTGGGGGAAAAAAAACAAGCTTTTACATGGACTAGATAACTAAAAGATTTGAATCATCAGTGTTGCTTTGTCTAACTGTATGTATATTCACATATATGTATACATATATTAACTCTACATCAGTCTAATTAACTATATACACATGTGTGTGTGTGTATATATATATATATATATATGTACATATATGCATACAATCTCTGCATTAACAATACCACAGACATCTAGTTAATGGGGCTAATATGGAGTTAGTGTGATTTCTTTGAAAAATGTTCCAAGTTGAAATTTTTACATCTTTTCCAGGCGTATTTTATGTCAGACAACAAATAGACATTGGCACTATATTCTTTCTGCTACTAATAAAAAAAATCCATTATCTCCAGCTGATTTGATCTCCAAAAGTAATACTTTTCACTTTGATTTTTCAAAAATTCTCTATAAATGAATCCATCTAAGGCAGTCAACAGCTTTAACTCCTTATTAATTTTCTCTGCCTTCATTGGCAAACTTCATATGAAGTGTTTCTCTGGTCTAGCATATCAAATCTGAAAATTCAGTGTTGATTGCCTCACAGGAATGCTTGATTAGCACCATTCAGACATTGTAGTCTTTGAAATACAATGCATCAGAATCAAAAGCTAGCATCTTAGAATACTGCCATTTTCTGGTCTTTTCTTTGCGTTCCTGAAATAATATATCAAAGAACACTTTCTAGTCTAGATTTAAAATAAGTGTAAGGACTCAATTCATACCTCAACAGGGTATGGTAGAGATCCTTAATTCTTTAATATTTTTCCAAGTAATCTCAATTAATGAAAGATGGTTCAATCATAAAAAAAAAGATTCAAGGATAAGTCTAGTTTTTGAGAACAAATTGGAGCAACCTCATAATCAAAAAGTTGGCCAACACATGCTTAATTTTTTCATATAATAGAGGTAGTGAAGAACAGAGGACCAAATCTGCATTATTAAACAGTACTCACACAGATGAAAATTTCAGAACACTATAATACTCAATTAAATTTTAAGGAATCAAAGAAAACATGAATTCTGTATATATGTGCACAAATTTGAGGGCATGCTAGTGTCAGTTCAAACTTGAACATGAGAAGTAACTGTTAAATTATCAGTATGAGCACATACACATTACAGATCTGTAAATGCTATAAAACAGGGCCTGATTTATAATTTTATTGACTGTTCAGATTTAAGAACATATAAATAATGTAGATTAAACTTAAAAGTTTGCTATCTATATTTTTTAGAACTGGTCATTAAACATATATATGTGTTTATACATGCATATATGAATACATACATATATGTATGTGTGTATGTATGTGTGTATGTATGAGCTACCCTCTAGTCCTTTCTCCACTCATCTTCTAAAATGTTCTTCCAAAAGCACAGCTCTACCCATGTTATCTCCCATCTCAATAAACTCAAGTGACTCTCTAATAGAATTAGTGTCAAATTTTCTCTTTGGATTTTAAATCCCATCACAACCTGGCTCATTTCTGCCTCTTCTGGTTTCTTATACTCATTTCTGTACAGATACTCTATGATTCAGCCACAGTGGTTTTCTTGCTGGTTTTTTTTAAACACTTGATAATTCATCTCTATAATCTGTTCCTTTTCTTTGGCTCTACATCACTTATGCAAAGCTTTCCTTCCTCTCTTCTACCTCCTGCTCCACTAGCCTCCTTCAACACTCTACTTAAATGCATTATCTTCAAGAGCATTTATGTACCCATTTATTATTACGGCTTTCCATCTAAGATTAACTCAGATGTTCTTTTCCCCATTAGAATTTAAGTTCCTTGAGATAAATGCCCATTTTTTTTTGTCTTTTTGCTTTTCTTTGCATCACCAGAACTTAGGACAATGTCTGACAATTAGCAAACACTTAATACATGCAGGTTGACTGACTGATTTGTGCTTTCATTATGAATATGAGATCTAGAGAAACTGAGGCACAAGTTCTGAGTACAATCTATTTATTGGCCAGGCTAGCAACTGCCAATAATAGAGGTCATTGGCCCCTCAATGACCATCATAGAGGTTGCTTGCTCTTTGTCTTTCATTCTTGAAGAGGACCATGACACGTAAGAAAATTAGATTTAAACTCAAATTCTTAACATCTAGCCATTACTCAGACTCTTAAGATCTGGCCCACTTGCACTAGTGACACAAATACTTACATTTCTTAAGCATCTGCCCAATATGACAGATGTTCTAATAAACTTTGTCTCTGGCTGAAAGAAGGCTTGGGTAGAATTCATTTGGGTAGGACCCATGTGTCGAGATTTTGGGGTCCCAGTATCCTTAAACATCAACATTATGGTGGCCTGTACAGGGAAGCTGCCTAATCCTAAATTCTTCTCCAGCCAAGACTGGAAGGTACATAAACCTCCATCTTTCTTTCTTGTCCTGCAGTTGGGGTCGCTCTCCAAGCACCTAGAAAAGCTTGAAGGTGCTTTTCTGGCAGACAGTTATGAGGCTGTCTCGCACTAGGCCTGATGCTTGCTTACTCCCTTCCCTCTAAACCCTTAAATCCTCCTTCATGGAGGTTACAGGGAAAAGTTTGAATAGCTAAAAACATCTTAGCAGATTCTAGAAGTTTTGTGTTTAATCATTAAGGAGTTTTGAAACACCTCCTTACAACCCAGGTTACTCCCTTGAGTATACCTTGTGGGTATCTCTTAATCCTTCTCAAAGAAAAAGACAGTTTCACCCTCCCCCACACCCTCTGAATTTGCACTCTGCAGCATGGGCTGTAATGGCCTTGGGCCCTCAGGCAACCTTTGCCTGGAAGCATCATCTAGGTTCATCACATTCTGCTCAATGTAAAGAAGCTAGCCAGACTTCAAACTTGGATAAGCATGCTCTTTTAAAGTTGTAGCTTTAACTGTTAATGATGAGATGTTGATTCTCTGTGTAAAGTAATTTGGAAATGCATTTAACAAAATTGAAGTCACCTAATTAGTAATGGGTTTGTTTCAAGTTTCAAATTGGTGAATTTTTATATCAGTTTTATCAAGCAACTTTTCATAATTTGGTTACTGCTAAAATAATTTGGTTATTTTCAGTTAATTTTTAACATGTAAAATTGCCCAAAAGCTGGTTTAGGTTATGGCTTGCTGAGAATTTTCATGTACATAGAAAAAAAATTTCTAATGATTGACTTTTTACACCAGGATAAATTTAAATTTGAGTTGTAAACCCTGAAAAAGTTTTTCCTAAGGTGTGACTAGTGAAACTTGCTATTTGAGGTAAAAGCTTATAGGATTTTATTTTGAGTTGTCTGATAGATCATAATCCATCAATAATCAATAATCCACCATCTGAGAGAAATGCCACAAGCTACTCAGAGAATGTGATACTGGTGGTAAGTCAGTATTGGGAAAAGATGAGAGGACAATTTTATCCTCAGTCTAAGATGGGATCCTCCTTTCTCTGTTTCCCCATCATGTTCCTTTTAAAAGGAATGTTACCCACATGGGTATTCCTGAATCTGTCTATGAGGTGGATTTGATACTGTGTGCTTGGAAATCTGAATTATCTGAATCCAAACAAAGCTAAAGATATTTTATCCAGTCATATCTGGGCACTGCAGTCTATTTTGTCAGATTTGTGTCTTCCAGGCTACAGGTCATTTACCTACAGGTGGTAGCAAACAGTGGGTACCAGCCAATGTCCCCCCATCATTCCCTAGATGCAACCTGTGCTGAGTTCCAGTCCCATTTGTCTGAGGAGGAAATGATGAGGATAAGATCTGGACCCCAAAAAGGAAAAAACACTGGACTTTTCCACATGGCCAAATTTCTGGCATTCCCCTGAGGCTATAATCCTATTAACTGGCCTTCCATCATTACCTAAACCCAATCTCCCAATTCTGTTACCTAGCCCTCCATTGTCTATTAACTCCAAAAGCCCCCAGCCACTTCCCACCCTTAATTCTATCTAGACACCATTCTGCCTTGACCACATGGTCTATGTCACAAGTGTTCTGTTCACCCCAACTTACTGGTTATTGCCATCCAGATCTTCCTGACACCCCTCCAGTCACCCCAAACTGCTTGGCCATTCCTAGATCCCTCCCACAGTCTTTCTCTATATAAGGTCCATCTTGTCTCCATTAAGGTACTTAGATTCTTAAAATTTAGGCACTGCTCAGATTCTTAAAATCTAGCCACTGTTCAGATTTTTAAGATGTGGCCCACTTGCATTAGCAATACAAATGCTTAGATTCCTTAAGAGTCTGCCCAATATCACTGATGTTCTAATAAACCTTGTCTCTGGATGAAAAAAAAATAGATTTAAGTGAGGGAGGGCTGTGCAAGGTTACCGGCCTCACTTCCTCATCCAGTGTCATCTGGGTCCAGTAGCCAGATATGAATTTGGTTACATAAAGTTCAATGATGCTAAACTAGGATTATGATTGGTCTATAGTAGAAGTAGAATAAACCAGTAGGGTGCAATTACATTTAGCATAATCATACTGACTTGTAAAAGGGGTTTTCCAAAGTCAATGTAAGAAGAAAACACAGAGTTAATCAATATCCTCTGGAAAGTCATGTGTCAGAAATTACACGTACCAGAGTGGTTGTGTGCTAGGTCTGTGGCCAGCCACAATATTTATGACCATGTTGACTCAATAAGTTGGGGCTGTAGCCCAGAAGACAAACCTTCAAGTGTTAAGTAGTCAAACTGTCCTTTAAGTCAAACTAATTCTTAAGTTTTAATCAACAATTAATAAAAAATAAAATGGGGTATCAATTTCCAATGTCACCATTGGTTAAGGAATTTCTGTGATCAACACAGTTCAAAACCTGTTCTGCAAGTTATAGAGAATTGCCCAAAGCATTGAATTGACCTGTCAAGGGTCATACAAGTTATTTCTATATCAACCCCATGACTCTGTCTCTCTGTCTCAACATATCTATTTAGTCTTGGAGTAAGGACTTCCTGTATTCAATGCCCTCCCTTGACACATGTTAACTACGTGATCCTAGGCAAGTCATTTAACCTCTTAAAGTCCCAGCCAATTCAATAACATTTTAAGTTCCAGGATATTTAAGACAGGAAGTTTGCTCACCAGAAGTATATCTGTCTATCAGTGAAATCCCAGTTTCAGGAAAAGTTATAAATAGTTATGTACATAGGAAATAAACCTTCTGTAATTGATATGCATGCTAGTTTATTTTCATATGGAAATTAGCATTTCATCACAAATAAATAAGTATGTATGTGGATATGTATATACGACTGTGTTAGCAGTTTTCTACAATAAACTTTACATATTCCAAAAATATGTAAAATTTGTAGTGATAATGATGACTTGTTGCTGTCCAGTTGTGTCTGACCCTTCCTGATCCTGTGGATTATAGCATACAAATATTTCCACAGGATATTCTTGGCAAAAATATTGGAGTGGTTTGCCATTTCCTTCTCCAATGCATTAAGGCACATGAAAGTTAAGTGAGTTGCCCAGCATGACAAAGTTAGTAAGTGTCTGAGACTGGATTTGGATTCAGGTCTTCCTGACTCCAGCCTCAGTACTCTATCCACTGAACCATCTAGCTGCCTGATGGAAATGAATACCTGCTCCCTAATATTACATAATACATATCATCTAAATTTTCTCTGTCAAGTAGCACTAAGAATAGCCACTAAGAATGGAAGTGAAAATGGAAGAAATTAGGGGGCTTAAGGAAAGTAGTGAATGAATGAGAAAGCATTTATTAAGCACCTTTTATGTGTTAGTCACTATGTTAGTTGCAAGTGGGCCAATCTTTGGACATAGTTGACTTAAATACTAAGAGGAGAGAAAATCATATATAGAAGAACAGTTGACAAATCAGGAATTTCTGATCCATTTGGAATGGTGTTTGGAAACACAGGTCAGTCAATTGACACCTTCTTTTCTGAGACTGGTAGATTACTTTCAAGAAAAAAAAAAGAAATAAAAATAAATGATTACCATTTCCTCAATAGCAGGTAGAAAATGGGACAGCAGCCCTGTAGATAAAATGTTTAGAGGCAAGATATCTTCAGTCCCATCACACTATGAACATATTGAGAGCAAGGACTTATTTGAATTTTCTGCACAATTGGCATAGTGCCTATCAAATGGCAACAGCATAATTAACGTTTACTCAATGACTGAAGTTATTTCTTGAGTTTTATCTCATGAGGTAAAGATATGCTACTGAATCATGATGCTGTGGGAAGAGCTGTAGGAATTTATTGTCCTTCAGATGGAACAGAAAGGGAACATCTTTGCCTTGCACAAAACAAGTGAGGACCAGAGAAATTGCAGCTAGAAGAGAAATAACTTCATTTGGGAGAAACTGTTCCTGAAAAGATCAGGAACATAGAGTCTTGGAGCTCAAACTTATGAGTTTCCTCCTGGGTTTTTTCACTCAAATTATGTTTCTTTAACTGTTTGGTGTCTCCCATGGGCACTATGTTCATTGATGAGAAGGCATAGAAGGAGATAAACATTTGTATAGTACCTAGTCTCAGTCACTTTGCTATGCACTATTTAAAATATTGTCTTATTTGTTCATTACAATAACTCCATGAGGTAAATGCATTGTTATTCTTATTTTACATTGAGGAAAAAGAAGCAAATAGAAGTTGTGACTTTCCCAGGGTCACACAGCTAGTAAGTGTCTGTGGCTAGATTTAAACAGAATTTTCTGACTACAGGCCTAGCACTGTGCCTCCACTAGCCTCTAAAGAATGAGATATTGTGACTACAAATTATGGGAAGAGTGTGATGTTTTTATTATTGCTCATTTTTGTCTTCTATTGAGTAAAATTGTTATTACTTTTGTTTTTCACTTTAATACATGATTTTTTTAAGAGTTAATCATTTCATGGAGACTAATTTTGAGTAAATGTAAAGTACACCTGTGGGGATCAGTAGCTACAATAGTAAAAAGATAGAGTACACATTTCCTTCCCCCGACCCTCCTCACACACATCAAGATTAATACCAGAACCCAGAAAAAAGCTATTAATCTTATCCTCATGAAATCCCCACTCAGGGAACCCTAGAACATCAAGGATGAGTAAAAGTTCATTGAACAAGCCAACCCAGCCAGAGAGGGATGCATGAGGATACGAGCCACTTACTTACTATACTTGCCTTTTTATACTGTTTCTAATATAATCTCCTTACTCATATATTACTTTCTGAATCCTTAAGTATCTTTAATGCTCAGCTCAACTTCCATAATCTATAAGAAATCTTTCCTTATCCTGAAGATATTGTCATTCCCCTAAAATGACTTTAGGTTTGTACATATTTTATATGTATTAATCTCTATGCATATTGTTTCTTTTCAGAAGAATGGAACCTCTTCTAAGGTAGGAGTTTTCATTTTTATATTTTTAGCTCTAAGACCTAGAACAGTGCTTTTTATAGAGTAGATACTAAATAAATGCTTGTTGAAATGAATTGAATTGAATTAAGAGGAATAAAACAAAAGAAGAGATAAAAATAGATTATAAGCAGAGTTCTGAATCAGAAGTAGAACAGTTCTGTGTGGCAGTCAAGTCAATAGTTTGACCATATCTTATGCATTCATATGCATTCAAATTGTAGTGAAGATTCAAATTAATATATTTTAGGAGTTTGAAAATTGGGAATTCAGGATATTAGAAGGAATAATAATATGTATACTGATGGCCACTGTTAAAGTGAGGGTTTGGGGTAAAGAATAAGACTTGGAGCCAACTACTAAAAAACTGAGAAAGGATGAGGAATAAGTGGCTGGTAGATGGAGTGGAAGGAAGAGGATTTGAAAATTATTATTAAAAAAAGCCTACACATTTTACTTTTAGGTTTTCTATATACTTTTTTTGTTACTAAGCATACAAATCATAAGAAACAAAAGAATAAAATAAAAAATAAACCACCACATACATAATCATTATACTTCCATTATACTCATTGTAGACCCTGGCTACTTAAATGCTATTCCAGGGAAGGGAAAAGTACTGGAAGATTTGTAAAAAAAAAAGAAGATTTTAATTAGCAGCCAGCAGGTAGATTTTTTTCTATCATCTATCTGTCTGTATAAGTCAGGAGAAGCTAATTGCTTTAAGACTGGCTAAAAGGTAATGGATATTTTAGCCAGAACAATTAAAGAAATCTACTTATCTTAGAATTACAGAGGTGGAAGGGATCTTAGAGGCCATATAGTTCCACCTGTAACATGAAACAAACAAACAAAAAAAAATTCTCTCCTCAGCATACCCAATAAATAGTAAGATGGCCATTGCTTGAAGATGAATAGTGATACACTAATCCACTATCTCTTAATACTGCACATTACATTTTTGAACACATATAATTTTTAGGAAGATATAAATTGTACCCAATCTAATTCTGTCTCTCTGCAAATTCCACCTTTTTTAAAAAGAATATTTTTACCTTTTGTCTTAAGCAATACAAATTTAATCCTTTGCTGCAACCCAGCATTGGTGTCCATCTCAAGTGTCTCACCGCTCCAGACCACCCTAATTGCTATTGTTAAACTAATTTATGATACTTTACTCCCCTACTATGTCAACTAAATTTAATTCTTATTGCCTCTAGGATAAAATAGAAGATAGATTGTTATATAGATATAGATATATAGATCTCTCTCACTATATATGTATGTGTGTATATATGTATATATGTGTTTGTATATATGTATGTGTACATACACATGCATACATATATACATACATATACATGCATATATACATATACATCTATCTTTTAAATCCTTATGCAACCTTACCAAATTTATCCTTTCAGACTCAATTGACATGAACTCTACTCCATCACACTTGACCCAACCAAATTGTCCTTTTATGTACTATTCACACAGGACAATTCATATTCTATTTTATGATTTTGCCTTAGCCTTTTCACATTCCTAGAACACACTGTTTTATAATCCCAACCTCACAGAGTTCTTCTCTGCATTTATAAAGTGGCTTAAGTACCATTGTCTGAATTAAGCCACCTAATGTAAGGTTAGTGCCCTCCCTTCCAAACTACTTTATATTTAACTACTTAATTTTTTAGCTGTATGCATGTATGTGCACACACATATACGGGTAAGAAATAAAGTACATATGTAAATATCTGTGTGTGAGTGTGTGTGTGTGTGTGTGTGTGGGTGTTTGTGACACAACTAGGTGGTGTAGTGGATAGAGTGTTGGGCCTGGAGTCAGGAAAATTAATCTTCCTGAATTAAAATCTGACCTTAGACACTTACTAGCTGCCTGACCCTGGGAAAGTCACTTAACCCTGTTTGTCTCAGTATCCTCATCTGTAAAATGAGCCAGAGAAAGAAATGGCAAACCACTCCAGTATCTTTTCCAAGACATCCCAAATGGGGTCATGAAGAATTGGATATAACTGCGATGATTCAAAAACAACAACATATCTACGTATACATTCTATTTATCTATTTATATATACACATAAATGTATCTCTACATACACATATACAGATACACATATATTTATTAATATACATACATGTATAGCAATAGAAAGATAGATATTTGATAGATATACATTACATCTATATGTAGCCTCTCCTATTAGAATCTAAATTTTTAGTAGGAATTATTTTATTCTTTATCATTGTGTCTCTGAACCAAGAACAATGAGTGATAGCCAAGTATGCATTTAACACATGCTTATTGATTACTTATTTAGCCCTTCTTCTATATAAAAACCTTTCTAATCCTCAAATGTAGCTTAAGTTCCTCTTGCTATCATTCATGTCTCCTATTCTCTACACTAAAGAATCATCATTTCCTGGGCCAATTTTCATTTTGTATAATCTTCCATGGTCTGGGTTATCTCCTCTAAATACTCTCTATGAATGTCTTTCTTACAATATGGCAGCTATATTCTAGTTTCAGTATATCATGTTCCACCCTCTTCTTTCATTTCCCATCGTTGATGAGTTATCTAATCACTTCAAAATGGGGTTTCTAAGGTAGATGGTCTATCTTTCCCTGAATGCTTGAAAGAAGTTTTTTTTTCTCCCCCCAAACCTGGAGGCTCCATAGTTTGACAATGATATTGTAGGTAGGTTAAAACTGGAGTTACTTTTTGCTGGCAACCTGTGACTTTTACAGCTCTGTCCTACTGTGCCAATTTTTTTTTTTAGCAATTATCATTTAAGATTTCAAAAATTATTGATGGATTCAAGCATTTAAAAATTGTGGGGGCAGCTAGGTGGCACAGTGGATAGAGCACCAGCCCTGGATTCAGGAGGACCTGAGTTCAAACCCGGCCTCAGACAAAGCACTTGAAACTTACTAGCTGTGTGACTCTGGGCAAGTCAATTAACCCCAATTGCCTAAAAATAAAAAAAAATAGAAAATAAAAATTGTGATCTGGAAAACCAATAATTGCTAACTTGTCTTGCCAACCTACATTTCAAACAATAGTTTGATTTAAAGAAACCTCACCTGTCCTTTTAATTTTGATGTTTTTAGATATATTAATCTTTCATGATGAACTACTGTGCTTTATTATCTGTTTCTTTCACTATTTATCTGACTATGTACACTCCTTTATTTCTCAAGATGGTGGAGTGAAAGCAATGACTTGTTTGAGTTCTCCCCCAAACCCCTCCAAATACCTGTAAAAATGGCTTTAAACAAATTCTAAAGCAGTAGAACCCACAAAAAGTCAGAGGGAAACAAATTTACTGCCCAAGACAGCCTGTAAGATTGATTAAAAAGGTATATCATGCCAGGTAAGAAGAGAAGCGCAGTTCAGTGTGGGCACGCAGGCAAAACAGACCTCAGCGAACCTGTAGCAGGCCTCAGAGGACTGAATCACAGGCAGCTGTGGTGGATTCCAGACTTTTCAACCCATGAACACCAAACGCAACTTAGAAGGTCAGTGAGAGAGGTCTGTGACTATGGTAAGAGAGAGAAGCTCGGTCCTAGTCACAGTCCTCGAGCATGGCCCCAGTGTGGCAGCTACTTCCAGAGATCCTGGCCCACAAACAGAAGGGAAATCAAGTGGCTAATCAGAGGGAGATTGTAGGGATCTCTGTGCTGGTGCTGATGCAGGAATCTCTTGCTTCATCTGTGTTTGAATCTAGGTCACACTTCTGGGTGGAGGTCTTTGGACAAGGACGAGTGCTGATGTGGTGGAGCTTGTAGTGCTGGTGGAGAGGAAATCCTCCTCACAGTTCCAAGGCAGAAAAAGAGTGCTTGTGGTCACTCATAGAACAGACCACAGCCAAGGAAAGGAGTAAATACTTTGCCCTTTGTCATACCATCTTGGAAAAACTGAAAACTTACAAGTCCTTAGAAGTATCTCTGAAAACAGCTGCACAAAACCCTTAAGTTTGGAACAGTACATTCTCCACACTGGAAGTAGACCCCTACCTTAACAGAGAGTTTAAAATTCAAGTAATTAACTGAGATCATGAATAAACAAAAGTCCAAAAAATGTCAGAACATAGAATCTTTCTTTGGTAACAAAGAAGATCAAAACATACAACCAGAAGAAGACAACAAAATCAAAGTTTCTACATCCAAAGAAACAAAGAAAAATATGAATCAGTTCCAGGCCATGTAAGAGCTCAAAAAGGATTTTGAGAAACAAGTAAGAGAAGTATAGGAAAAACTGGGAAGAGAAATGAGAGTGATGAAAGAAAATCATGAAAAAGCAATTCAACAGCTTGGTAAAGGAGACCCAAAAAAATACTGAAGAAAATAATGGATTAAAAAATAGCCTAACCCAAATGGCAAAAGAGGTCCAAAAAGCCAATGAGGAGAAGAATGCCTTCAAAAGCAAAATTGGCCCAATGGAAAAGGAAGTTCAAAAGCTTACATAAGAAAATAGTTCCAAAAAAATTAGAATAGAGCAATTGGAAGCTAGTGACTTTATGAGAAATCAAGACATTGTAAAACACATCCAAAAGAATGAAAAAAATAGAAGACAATGTGTCATGTTAACCAATCTGATAGGTGTGATGTGGTACCTAGAGTTGTTTTAATTTGCATTTATCTAATCAATATTGATTTAGAGCATTTTTTACAAGACTCTAGATAGCTTTAATTTCTTTATCTGAAAACTGCCTGTTCATATCCTTTGAATATTTATCATGTGGGAATGACTTGTATTCTTGTAAATTTGACTCAGTTCTCTATATATTTTAGAAATGAGTACATCAAAGACATTGGCTATAAAAATTCTTTCCCAGTTTTTTGCTTCCCTTCTAATCTTGGTTGCATTGGTTTTATTTGTACAAGAACTATTTAATTTAATGTAATCAAAATATCCATTTTGCATATCATAATATTCTCTATCTATTGCTTGGTCATAAATTCTTCCCTTCTCCATCAGTCTTACAGGTAAGCTGTTTTTTGCTCTCCTAATTTGCTTATAGTTTCATCCTTTATGTCTAAACCATTTACCCATTTTGACCTTCTCTTGGTACATGGTGTAAGATGCTGGTCTCTGCCTTATTTCTGTCATAATATTTTCCAGTTTTCACAGAAGATTTTGTAAAATAATGAATTCTTATCCCAGAAGTTGGAGTCTTTGGGTTTATCAAACAGTAGGTTATTATATTCATTGACTACTGTGTCTTGTATACCTAACCTATTCCACTGATCTACCACTCTTTCTTAGCCATTACCAAGCAGTTTTGATGATTACTGCTTTATAATACAGTTTTAGATCTACTATGGCTAGATCATCTTTCCTTGCATTTCTTTTCATTATTTCATTTGATATTCTGAACCTGTTGCTCTTCCAGATGAATTTTGTTATTAGTTTTTCTAGTTCTATAAAAAAACAAAACAAAACAAAACAAAACACTTTTGGTATTTTATTTTTCTGGCCCTAAATAAGTAAAATAACTCAGGTAGAATTGTCTTTTTTTTATCATATTAGCTTGGCCTACCCATGAGCAACTGCTATTTTTCCTATTGTTTAGATCTGACTTTATTTGTATGAAAAGTGTTTTGTAGTTGCATTTGTATAGTTCCTGTGTTTATATTGACAGGTTTAAAGTTACTTTAAGTGGAATTTCTCTATCTCTTCCTGCTGGATTTTGTTAGTAATATGTATAAACACTGATGATTTGTGTGGCTTTATTTTATATTCAGAAACTTTTCTGAAGTTGTTAATTTTCTCAAGTATTTTTTTGGTTGATTCTTTAGGATTCTCTAAGTATGCCATTATATCATCTGCAAAGAGTGATAGCTGTATTTCTTCATTTTATGCTCTTATTCCTTCAATTTTTTTTCTTCCCTTATTTTTAAAGTTAACATTTCTAGGACAATATTGAATAATAATGGTGATAATGGGTATTCTTGTTTCACCCCTGATATTATTAAAATGCTTCTAGTTCATCACCATTACATATAATGTTGACTGACGGTTTTACATAGATGTTACTTATTATTTCAAGGAAAATCTCATCCATTCCTATGCTCTCTAGTTTTATTTTAAACAAGATGGTTGCTGTACTTTTTTTCTTTTTCTTTTCTTTTTTTTAAAAATAGATTTTTGTTGATTGTTTTTCCATCACCTAAATTTCCCCTCTATATTTACTCCTCCATCTCCCAGAGAACCATTTCTATTTTTGTAAAATTAATTTATTTATTTGTAGTTTTCAACATTCACTTCCAAAAGATTTTGAGTTCCAAATTTTCTACCCATCTCTTCCCTCCCCTCACCCAAAGATATCATGCATTCTGAATACCTGTCTCCTAATCTGCCCTCCCTTCTATCTCTCCCCCCTCTTCTCTTATCCCTTTCCCCTTCAATTTTCCCGTAGGGCAGGATAGATTTCTATACCTCATTTCCTGCATATCTTATTTCCCAGTTGCATGTGAAAACAATTTTTTTTTTAACTTTTGTTTTTAACACTTTGGGTTCCAAATTTTCTCCCATCCTCCCTCCCCACCCACCCTCATTGAAAAGGCAAGCATCTCGGTGCAGGTTGTAGATGTGTAGTCATGCAAAACACTTCCACAGTAGTCATATTGTGAAAAAAACTAAGTACATTTCTCTTCATCCTATTCCACCCCCCCATTTATTCTATTCTCTCTTTTGACTTTGTCCTTCCTCAGAATTGTTTGCTTCTGATTACACCCTCACTCAATCTGCCCTCTTCTCTATCATTCTCCTGCTCTCTTGTCCCCTTCTTTCCCTATTTTTCTGTAGGGTAAGATAGATTTCCATATCCAACTGAGTGTGTATGTTATGCTCTCCTTAAGCCAAATCTGATGAGAATAAGATTCACTCATTCCTTCTCATCTTCCCCCCTCTCCCCTGCACTGTAAAAGCCATTTTCTTGTCTGGTTTATGTCAGATAATTTACCCCATTCTACCTCTCCCTTTCTCCTTTCCCAGTATAATCTTCTCTCACCCTTAATTTTATTCTCCAGATATCACCCCTTCATCTTCAACTCGCCCTATGCCCTCTATCTATCGATCTATGTATCTATCCATATACATACATATATTTTTTCTCCAACTACTCTAATACTAACAAAGGATTCATGACTTTCAAATATCATCTTTCCATGCAGAATGTAAACAGTTCAACTTTAATAAGTCTCTTATGATTTCTCTTTGCTGTTTACCTCTTTATGTTTCTCTTGAGTCTTGTATTTGAAAGTCAAATTTTCTTTTCAGCGCTGGTCTTTTCATCAAGAATGCTTGAAAGTCCTCCATTTCACTGAATGACCATTTTTTCCCCTGATGGATTATGCTCAGTTTTGCTGGGTAGATGATTCTTGGCTGTAATTCTATCTCCCCTGACCTCTGGAATAGTATATTCTGAGCCTTGTGGTCCCTCAATATAGAAGTTGCTATATCTTGTGCTATCCTGATTGTGTTTCCACAATACTTAAATTGTTTCTTTCTGGCTGCTTGAAATATTTTCTCCTTGACCTGGGAGCTCTGGAATTTGGCTACAATATTCCTAAGAGTTTTCCTCTGGGAATCTCTTTTAGGGAGTGATCAGTGGATTCTTTCAATTTCTAGTTTGCCCTCTGGTTCTAAAATATCAGGGCAGTTTCCTTGATAATTTCTTGAAAGATGATGTCTAGGTTCTTTTTTTGATTATGGCTCTCAGACAGTCCAATAATTTTTAAATGACCTCTCCTGGATCTATTTTCCAAGTCAGCTGTTTTTCCAATGGGATATTTCACATTGTTTTCTATTTTTTCGTTCTTTTGAATTTGTTTTACAGTGTTTTGATTTCTCATAAAATCACTAGCTTCCAATTGCTCCATTCCAATTTTTAAGGAAGTATTTTCTTCAGTAAGTTTTTGGCCAATTTTTCTTTTGAAGGCGTTCTTCTCCTCATTGACTTTTTGGAACTCTTTTGCATTTGGGTTAGGCTATTTTTGAAGGTGACAGGGAAGATCAAAATGCAGAACCAGAAGAGGACATCATTGTGAATATACCTACATCTGAAATATCAAAGGGAAATATGAATTGGTCCCAAGCCCAAAAAGCATTCTTGAAAGAGCTCAAGAAATCATTTAAAAGTCAAATAAGGGAAGTAGAGAAACATTGGGAAAGAAATAAGAGTTATACAGGAGAAAATTAACAGTTTGGAAAAGGAAGGGCAAAAATTGACTGAAGAATACAATTCCTTAAAAAATACAACTGGCTGAATGGAAAAGGAAGTACCAAAATCCACTAAGGAGAAAATTCCTTAAAAAGGAGAATTGGTCAAATGGGAAAAAAAAAGAAATACAAAAGCTAACTGAAGAAAACAATTTGTTAAAAATTAGAATTGGGCAAGTGGAAGCTAATGACTTTATGAAATATCAAGAAACAGTCAAACAAAATTTATATATATAAATATATATACATGTATATATGTATATATGTAAAACACCTCCTTTCAAAAACAATTGACCTGGAAAAATAGATCCAGAATAGAGAAGTTAAGAATGATTGTTCTACCTGAAAGTCATCATAAAAAAAATCTCCTCATCAACATCTTTCAAGAAATTATTAAGGAAAACTGGCCTGAGGTCCTTGAACCAGAGGGTAAAATAGTCATTGAAAGAACTCACCAATCATCTCCTGAAAGAGATCCTAAAATGAAAAAGTCAAGGAATATTGTAGTCAAATTCAAATATTATCAGGTCAAGGAAAAAATACTGCACGTAGACAAAAAGAAACAATTTAAATATTGTGGAACCACAGTCAGGATTACTCAGGACTTAGAAACTTCCACAATAAAAGATTCTGAGGGCCTAGAATAGGGTATTCCACAAGGCATAGGAACTTGGATTACCACCAAGGATTAAGTACCCAGAAAAATTGAGCACAATCTTTCAGGGGAAGAGATGAACATTCAATGAAATAGGGAACTTTCAAACCTTGCTGATGCAAAGACAAGAGCTCAACTCAAAATTTGATCTTCTAATACAAGACTCAAGAGAGGCATAAAAAGTTAAACAGGAAAGAAAGAAAGAGATATTATTCAATAAGGGTAAACTGTTCACATCCTTACATGGGAAGATGGTATACTTATAGCTCTAGATTCGTATCTTTATTATGACATTTAGAAGGGGTATACATAGACAGAGAGTGTGGGTATAGGTTGTCTTGGATGTGATGATTTAAAAAAATACTTAAGGGATGAAAAAAGGATTGTGCTGGGAGTAGAGGAAAGGAGGAGGCAGAAAAGGATAAATCACATCACATGAAGAATGTAAAAGACTTATTACAGAAGAGGAAAAGAAGGGAGGGAGATGACCATTGTTGAACCTTATTCTCATCAGATTTGGCTCAAAGACTGAATTACATAAACACTCACTTGGGTATAGAAATTGATCTAACCTTATAGGAACTAGAAGGGGAAAGAGGAAAGAAAAAGGAAGGGGTGGATATAAGGGAGGGCACATTTATGGAGTGGGCAGGAGAAAAACACTTGTGAGGATGAAAAGGGAAAATGGGGAGAGAAAAGCATAAACAAGTGGGGAGAAATAGAATGGAGAGAAAGATACAGTTAGTAATCATAACTCTAAATGTGAATGGGATGAACTCTCCCATAAAATGGAAACAGATAGAAGAATGGATTAAAAACCATAATCCTTCAATATGTTTTTTTTCCCTTACAAGAAATACTTTTAAAGCAGAGAGATACACATAGAATAAAGGTAAAAAGGCTGGACAGAAGATATTATGCGTCACCTGAAATTAAAAAAAAAAGCAGAAATAGGAATCCTGATCTCAGACAAAACAAATAGCAAAAATAGATATAATTAAAAGAGATAAAGAAGAAAACTACATCTGGCTAAAAAGGTACCATAGACAATAAAATAATATCACTACTAAACAAATATGCACCAAGTGGTACAGCATCCAAATTCTTAGAGAAGTTAAGTGAGTTACAAGAAGAAAAAAACATCGAAACCACATGAGTGGGGTACCTCAACCACCCCCTCTCAGAATTAGATAAATCTAACCACAAAATAAAGAAAAAAAGAAGTTAAGAAAGTGAATAAAATGTTAGAAAATTTAGACATGGTAGAACTCTGAAGAAATTGAATGGGGATAGAAAGGAAAATACTTTTTTTTTGTTTTTTTTGTTTTTTTGGTAAGGTGATTGGGTTAAGTGACTTGGCCAGGGTCACACAGCTTAAGTGTCTGAGGCTGGATTTGAACTCAGATCCTCCTGATTCCAAGGTCAGAGATCTATTCATTGTGCCACCTAGCTGCCCCCAGAAGATGCCTTTTTGCTCAATGGTATATAGCACCTACACAAAAATTGACCATGTAGTAGGACATAAAAATCTCACAATCCAATACAGAAAGGCAGAAATATTAAATACATACTTTACAGATCATGATTCAATAAAAATTAAATGTAATAATTGGCCATGAAAAAATAGCTAAAAATTAATTGGAAACCAAATAATCTAATCCTAAAGAATGAGTAGGTCAAACAACAAATCATAGAAACAATCAATAACTTTACCCAAGAGAATGACAATAATGACACAACAGTGAAAGCAGTTCTTAGGGAAAGTTTTATATCTCTCAATGCTTACACGAATAAAATAAAGAAAGAGGAGACCAATGAATTAGGCATGCAACTAAAAAAGCAAGAAAATGAACAAATTAAAAATCTCAAATTAAGTGCCAAATTACCATTTTTTTACCCAAATTCCAGAGTTCCCAGGTCAAGGAGAAAATATTTAAAGTAGCCAGAAAGAAACAATTCAAGTTTTGTGGAAACACAATCAGGATAACACAAGATTTAGCAGCTTCTACATTAAGGGACCACAGGGCATGGAATATAATATTCCAGAGGGCAAAAGAGAGAGGATTACAACCAAGAATCACCTACACAGCAAAACTGAGCATAATCCTTCAGGGGAAAAAATGGATATTCAGTGAAATAGAGGACTTTCAAGCATTCTTGATGAAAAGCCCAGAGCTGAATAGAAAATTTGATTTTCAGATACAAGAATCAAGAGAAACATGAAGAGTCTTCTTACACATTACTTCCCTCCATGTCTTTTGTAATCCAATGATACTGAATTCCATTCCACATTTCCTGACTTTGAGCATTTTCATTGGCTGTTCTCCATGCCTGGATTTCTTTGCAACACCTGAGTTCTCTCACTTCTTGCAAATATTAGCAAAAGTCTCACCTTCTGCAAGAAGCCTTTCCCATTCTTCCTGCATGTTCATGCCTTCCCTTGAAAATTACCCATTTATCCTGTCTAGACCTTATTTACACCTACATAGTAATTTTCATGTATTCTCTCCCATTTGAATGGAAGCTCCTTGAGAGCAGAAATTTTATGTTTGTTTGTTTTGTCATGTTTTTGTATCTCCAGTCCTTGGCATGGTGCCTGGCATATGTAGGTACTTAATATATTCAAACATAATCATTAAAAAAAAATACTGCAAGCAGCCAGAAATAAACAATTCAAGTATTGTGGAAACACAATCAGGATAACACAACATTTAGCAGCTTCAACATTAAGGGACTACAGGGATTGGAATATAATATTCTGGATCTTGGGATTACACCCAAGAATCACCTACCCAGCAAAACTGAGTATAATCCTTCAGGGAAAAAATTGAATATTCAGTGAGATAGAGGAATTTCAAGCATTTTTGATAAAAAGACCAGAGATGAATAGAAAATCTGACTTTCATATACAAGACTCAAGTGAAACATGAAGAGGCAAACAAGAAATAGAAATCATAAAGGATTTATTAGGGTTGAACTGTTTACATTCCTGCATGGAAATATGATATTTGTAACTCATGAGACCTTTGTCAGAATTAGGGTAGTTGGAGGAAAAAATTATATGTATGTATGTGTATATATATATATATATATATATATATATATACATACATATATATATATATATAGAGAGAGAGAGAGAGAGAGAGAGAGAGAGAGAGAGAGAGAGAGAAAGAGAGAGAGAGAGAGAGAGAGAGAGAGAGGGCACAGGGTGAGTTAAAGTTGAGGAGTGATCTGGAGAATAAAATTAATGAATGAGAGAGGATTATACTGGGAGAAGGAGAAAGGGAGAGGTAGAATGGGGTAAATTATCTCACATAAAACAGACAAGGAAAGGCTTTTACAGGGGAGGTGAAATGGGGGAAGGTGAGAGGGAATGAGTGAATCTTATTCTCATTGGATTTAGCTTAAGGAGGAAATTAATTACACACCAATTGGGTATTGAAATCCATCTTATCCTACAGGAAAATTGAGGGGGAAGGGGACAAGAGAGTAGGGCGATGACAGAGGGGAGGGCAGATTGGGGGAGTGGGTAATCAAAAGCAGACCCTTCTAAGGAAGGATAGGGTCAAAAGAGAGAATAGAATAAAAGGAGGGGTGGGATAGGATGAAGGGAAATATACTTAGTTTTTCACAAGAGGATGACTATGGAAGTATTTTGCATGACTACACATGTATAACCTGTATCGAGTTGCTTGCCTTCTCAATGAGGGTGGGGGGGGAGTGAAGAAGGAAGACAATTTGGAACCCGAAGTTTTAAAAACAAATGTTAAAAAACTTGTTTCCACATACAACTAGGAAATAAGATTTACAGGAAATGTGGTATAGAAATCTATCCTGCCCTAAAGGAAAATTGAAGGGGAAGAGAATAAGAGAAGTGGGGGGAGATAGAAGGGAAAGCAGATTATGGGAAGGGGTATTCAGAACGCATGCCATCTTAGGTTGGGGAGAAGGATGAGATGTGGGGAAAAGTTGGAACTCAAAATCTTGTGGAAGTGAATGTTGAAAGGTAAAAATAAATAAATTAATAAAATGGATCTTTCTTGCTTTTCTTCCAAATTTCCCTGACCTAAGAGACTGCTTTCCCCCCAACCCCATTTTTCTGCTGGCTGCACTGTTCCAGGATTTTTCCTGGGGCTCATTTTCTGAGGGTTTTTTTTTTTTTGGATTTTTTTTTATTTTGTTTTGTTTTGTTTTTGTTTGTTTGTTATTATTATTTTTTAGAGATAAAAAAGGGAGAGTGATGACATCTTACTGCTTACTCTGCCATCTTGGATTCCAGAAGTCTTTAAGCTAAAATCCCAACTTCCAACCTTATTTGATTTCTTTGATTATTTTATTAAATATTTAAAATACTTAGGTGGATTTTGTAATTGTTCAATTTTATTTCAGGTGATTTCTAATTTTTTTTTCTTTTCCTGAGGTTTATCTTTACAACCTCTTTCCCAAAATATATCTTTAATAATTTTGTAGGATGTTTTCACTTGGTCATTTCTTTTCTTCTTTTATTTTTTTGTCTTAATAGTATTTGTGAGAATTTCTTTTTGCTTTCTACTTTTATCACTTATATTTTACTTAATTTTTTTACATATTTCTATTTTGAGGGTGAGAAAGGTGAATTACATAGAGATAAAACCTCTCAGGAACTTTGTTAGGAGTCTTAATCTCCATTCCACTTTTGAATAATTGTGAGAGTGATATTTTTTAAATTTTCTTACGCAAAGATTGTATCTTTCTCTCTGCAACTTCTTTCCCCTTATTCCTAGTTTTAACCTTTGCAGACAAAAAGAAAAAAAATTCTAATTACTCTTTTTCATTCTAGCCCATCAACTAACTGAAAATAAGAATAATGTACCTTGAAGTCTTCTTTTTCCAACTCTAAATTTCTCCAATGTCTTCAACTAATCCTCTTATGGCATGACCTCTTCAACTAATCCTCTTATGGCATGACTTCATGGGCCTTCATCACTCTACTTGCTTTTTTTTTTTGTATTGCATTTTGTCTCTTTTGGCAATATCCACTTCTCCTCCCTTGAATGGAGTTCCTAGGAGTAAAGATAAACAGAGTATTTCAGATGTGATTTGATAAAGTACAATAGAGATCATCTCAGTGCAAGACATCATGTATTTTTCTTCCTTCTTGTGGTTTTTAAGCAGTGCTACAATATACCACTATTGACTCATGTTGAGCTTGTAGTAAATTAAAATCTGAAGACTCTTTTTTCAAATGCTGTATAGATTTTTGTCTTTCTTTTTGCATTCAGTAAGTTGACTTTTTAAACTCAAGTGTAAGACTTTAATTCTATCTCTACTCATGATTCTGGTTTATCAAGATCTAATCAGATCTTGCCTGTCATCCAAACAGATTAGATATTTGCCCTACTGTTTATCAATCATTGAAAAAAAACACAATCTGCATTACTAGATATTGTTTTACAGAATAGGAACAGAGGTATATCCCTGGGATCCTCTTTTGAAGGCTTCTTTTCAAGTTAAAAAAACATAGTTTCAGTTCATCTCAATAATAAGTCTTAAATTTACCTTACCACAATATTCTGGACCATACATTTTAATCTTATTGACAAACATAGCATGAGAGACTTTTTTTCTCAAATGTTTTGCAAAAACCTTGGCATATTTTATTTACAAGAGCATGTTCTAATATGCTAACAGAATAAGAAAAAAAATACAGGTTAATCAGGTTAGTCCAGTATCTCTTATTCTAGAAGAAATGATTCTGACTCTTATTGTTTGCTGCTTCTATTTTCTAAATATTTACCAACCATTACATTAAAAATAAATTATAAGACCCACCACATGGAAGAAAGGTAATATGCATAGGTTTTTGAATATGGTTATTATATGTTTTCATTTTATTTGCCTATACTTATTTTTTAAGTTCTTTTTACATGAACTTTAAAGGAAGGCATTTAGTAATAATGTTTTCTGGAAAAAGTGGTACATGTTTTTGTTTTTTTTTCTAATGCACAGAAGTGAAAAGAGTGAAGTTCAGAAAGAAGCACACATTAGCACTATAGTTTTGAAAGTTATATATAGGTATATGGTTATAATGGAATACTGTTGTACTATAAGAAATTATGAGCAGGATGACTTAATAAAAACCTGGAAAGACTTACATTAACTGATCCAAAATGAAATGGACATAACCAGGAAAACATCTTAACCATTATAAGTAACATTGTCTAAAGAAGAACTATGAATGACAGTTATTTTCGGTAATACAGGGATCCAAGACAATTCTAAGGGTCTCATGATGAAAAATGTTATCCACATCCAGAGAGAGAATTGATGAGGTCTGAATTCAGACTGAAGCATGCTATTTTTTTCTTTACTTACTTTTTCATGTTTTGTTTCATTTTGCTTTTTGGTTGGGGTGGAAATATATTTTGCAGGATTGCACATGTATAACCTATATCAAATTGCTTATTGTCTCAGGGAAAGGAAAAGAGAGGGAGTGAGGAGGGGAAGAATTTAGAATTCAAAATTTAAAAAAAATGTTAAAAATGGTTTTTACATGTAATTGGGAAAGCATTATTTAAAAAATGATGCATATAAGTTATCATATGCTTTAAAAAACAAATAGTATGCTGTGAAATGAAAACTGTTTCACAGAATTTTTCTATATGTGAAAACATTCATTGTTAGTATTTTATTTGGAATAAAAATTTAAAATAATTAATTGTACCTTTTTTCTCCACAAATTAGGCCATTTTGCAGACTTCACTCATAATTTTTTAGGTATGATTTGACATAGGAATTGAATAGATTTTTGGTAACATTGAAAAAATACTTAATGTCTGATATCTGATTTTAAAAATGTCATTTTTGCAAATCCAATACTGTCTAAAATGAAAGATCTCAGGTTTATTTCATAATTAAGACTACTCAGTATGATAGTTTTTGGTCTCTGGGAAGCAGAAGACACTCTTGGACTAATAAAGTGTTTCTATTTCAGTATAAAGAAAAAAAGTTATGCAATCATATGGACCATTACAAAAAAATTCTAGTTCCTTTATTATGATAACTTTCAAGTCGAAATAACATTGAGAGTTTTAAGAATTATTGTTTTGCTAATTTTTGTTTACACCCAAAGAATCAGTGTGAGCTCCTGTAAAGCCAGGTTTAACTTTTTCCATGTACTCTTCAATTGCATATGGGAATGGATTTCACACATTAATTGATGACAGTATGGATTGTTAACTTCAACTTTTTAGCTATTACCTTATCCCATCATTTTATTTTCTTGCAATTTATATACTATCTAAAATAATTTCCTCATTTGATTCAGTTGATTTTCTCTAGTTCTTTAGCAGCAGTCAGTCTTCAAGGCACTGACTATAAATATTAGCACCATGCACAGATTTATTATCCACAGTTAGTCAGGCTCTGTGGAATGCTATAAAGTATGGTATTAAAAATCTATCAGTGCCATATGCCATTTGCAAACCTACTCAGCTGGCAGCTTTCAAGGCATTATTTTGGAAAACTACCTGTGTTGCACAAAGGTTCAAGAGTTTGCATGGATCTGCAATTTTAATGTATTTATATATAATGGGATTTCCTATTTAAAGAAATGTTGGTACATGTATTTAAAGAAGAATTTTCCAATCAAAAAAGTCTTTTTAAATTCCACATCCTGTCATGATTTCATAAATGAAATACATCTATCACTAAAGAGGATAAATCATATTTATCCCATTACTCGAGATCATCTGGATGTGATATATATTATATATATATATATATATATATACACAATATGTTTAAATGTTTCTAGGAAATCAAATTCTTTATGAACATAGCAAAAGAGAAATATTCTCCTACAGTTTTAATATTTTAACTAATTTAATCATTAAAATCTAAAAGATATATATGTATATATGCATATATGTGTGTATACACACACAAACATACTCTTGAGGATATCATATATAGTCCCAACCTCATTAGCATTAAGTGATTTAAATGCATCATGGAAACTTTTTAAGTTGATCTATGTGTAATTTCAAAATAAAGATCTTTTTAAGATTATGCTTCTTTGTGAGTTTTTTCCTTAATTTTTTATTTCCTTTTTTCTCTATCTCTTTAAGCCAGTATTTTTCTTCATGTTTCATTTTCCTTAAACTTGTTTTATGTGGCCATGTAACCTCTTTGCCATAGATTTTCTTCCCTTACCCTACTGCCATTTGCTTTCACTTTATATTGGTAGGAGATGTTGTGATGTTATTATTATTATTATTATCATTACCACATCTTTCCTACTTTATCCTCTCAGTTCAATGACTTGGTTAAAAATTTGTTCCTTCCTTCCCTTCCAACTTCTTATGTTTATTAGTTTTCTTGTTATTCTACTTTTTTTTCTGATAGATTTTTCTTTGCATTGTCTTTCTCATTAATTCTTTTTGCTTTCCAGGCTTTTCTAAAATTTAATTTTCTAATTCTTGAACTTATTTTATCTCTGTGTGTCCTTCATAGGATTAAAGATTCTAATGTATTCAAGATTGAATTTCCTCTTCTAACAATTTGTTATGTTATTGACTTTATAGTTCCTCTACATCACTTCTTTTGTTCTCCTTTGTCTTACTCATATATAGATCAATACAAAAGAAAGTGATATTTTATAGAAGTAGCATTATGTGGTAGAAATTTTCCTTTGTCCAAAAATCATGTGACCTATTCTTATTGCTTACCTTTCTTGTAAGCATTTACTTCCTACTAATCTGAGTACAAACTTCCATAAGGAGTTCACACATCCCCTCTCATGAGTCAGCATTCTGCCTAAAGTAGCATAGCACTCTCAGAGAATACTATCTCCCAATGCATCAACTCCAACCAGACTAAACTCATCATGATTTCCACATCTCCCCACTCAGAGAGACTATTTCCATCTGGGTCCTTGAAACAAATTGCTTAGCTGAAAATTTGCTGGGTTGGTGGGGAAAGAACTCCTCCATGGGAAGGGTCTTTACCAAAGTCCCTTACCCACTCCTGGGGAAAAGAGTTCTTCCTTTTAGACTCTCAAAGTCAATCCCTCTTTTCTTCTTCCTCTCCAAAACCTCTTAGAAACCCCCCTTTTAAAACTTCTTCAATAGACACTACATGAATTATAATCTCTTTGTTATTCTACCCTGAATTTAGTAGAGGTACACCCATTCTGCCCCTCACCTCTTCTTTCCCTTTTTATTACCCCCCCAAATTTTATTTTACTCTCACACAAAATACAGTGATTCATTCACAAGAGAGTTATGTGATTTAGTCCACGTTGTTTCAATTTTGCTTGTCTATCTTCAATACATCTGCTTTTGTTTTTGTCATGTTTTGTTTTACACACACACACACACACACACACACACACACACACACACACACACCACTTACATATTCTTCTCCTGTGCCTTAAAAAAGTTAGTTGATGATCTTTCTTTCTTCTGTAGCACATCATCTAGAGCTACTCTCCTGAACTCCACTTGAAAAAGCAGGCTAGATTCCCAGAGGATGCCTACTGTTTCTCCACTCCCAATTCTTGAGATGCTGAAAGTTTGGGTGTGTCTATATGACGCCATTGCTTGTGAGCTCCCACTGGCGTACATATCCCAATGATTATCAGCTAATAACCATTAGTCAGCTAGACTTACTTAGCTTTCAGAAATGGGCATTTACTAAGGTGTTATATTTAAAGTAGTATAAATGTCCTCAATAACTGATGACATATTCTTTCACATATAAAATTCAGGAGAAACAGGGTATAATCCTGAAGCACATGCGAAGTGGATAAATTGGTTCTAATGGATGTCCTCTTTGTCAATATACTTTTCACTGCACTGTGGAGTTCCACTTAGGGATATTATAGCTTTCTTCTAGGGACCTTGAAATTCCCACAACCCACTTTTCCAAAGTGCATCTAGATTGTCACTTACTTGCTATGTGATCCAGGTTAGTCATTTAACCTTTGTTTGCTTCAGTATCCTCATCTATTAAATAGATAATAGATAATAATTGCACTCATGTCACAAAGTTGTTGTGAAGATAAACTTAGATAATAGTTATAAAGTATTTAGCACAATGCCTGGCACATAGTAAGTACCATATATATGTTAGCTGTTATTAGTAATATTATCATTATTTATTACTATCCTCAGCTCACAATGTAGATAGCTGTCCAGAATATTTTGCTAGGTTGTCAACGAGAAATTTAAATCCTCCAACCCCTTACTTCCTCAGATACTTCTTTCATCCCACAACCCTGGAGTAATCACTTCTCATGTGCTTGGATGAAACTGTTCTTTCCCCACTGACCCAGCAAATTTTCATCTAAGCAATTTATTTCTAGGACTCAGATGGAAATACTCTCTCTAAGTTGTCAGCCATTCAAATTTTGGATTCTGGCCTACCTTGCTATACCTAGCTTGCTATAGACAATTTAAAGAGACAGGCTATATATCAGTTTAGTGGCTTTGACTGATTGATTCAATAGAGATGTTCTTACCCAATAAAAGTAAGCAAAGGTGGGCTAGAGTATTTTTATTAGATTTTTTTGGTAGGATGGAATACTTTATTGACATGCCCTTATACCCGTCTCACCTTTTTACCCAACAGTTGCTAATTCAGTCTCTCCCTATCCCTGTCCCTGTCTCTCACCACCACCACCCCTGCTCCTCATCTTTTTCTATGTCTGTGTGATATTCATTGTAAGTCTCTTAAAATTGAAAACAAATTAGGAAATTGGTGTAGCCAATAAAGGTGGATCCTGGCTACTAAATGTGGTGTAGCCATATTTCTTCTCACTTAACTTATGTGTTATTCACCTATCTACCCCATACTAGGAAAATGAAAGGAGAGCAATTTCAGAGTTAAATTTCCCAAAATCCAAATATTCTGGAGGGAGATTCTAGTACAAGAGTGCTGACAAGTTGACACTGATAAACTTAGCCTGTTGTTCAGTCATTAGAAATAGTATCTCATCAAACTCCAGTGAGAAAAATGAATGGAAGATAATCTTCTTCATTCTTCTCTGCTGTATTATCTCAATCTTAAAGTATTTAATTCAAAATATGGGAATGACAATAATTAGCAATAATAATAGCCAGAATTTGTATGGTTTACCAAGATTTTGAAGAATATTTTCAATACATCATCAATTGATTATTATAGCAATCCTCTGAGAAAGGTACAAGAGATTTTAATACTATATTCCCAGTTGGTGTTGTTGGATTTTCCACCATCTGGTGAGGAATTAAATGTCAGTAATATTATGTGGCTTAGCCTTGGAGCCAGAGATTGTAAGAACTGGAAGCAGCATTCAAAATTAGTCCCAACCCTCTTTTCAAGCTGCTAAATCAATAGTCAAGAAGCAAAGGAGCACAAAGGTGGAGAATAGTAGATGAAAATCATGCTAATTTTCCTAGAATCGCAGTCCTGGAAGACACAACAGTAACCCCCATCTATAAATTCTGTGTCTTGGTTAGCAAATTTCAACCACGATGATGTTCCATCCCAGCAAAGAATTCTGTAATTATAAGTGACATTAACAGTCAATCAGAAATATACGTTCATACAAAAAGTTTAGAATTGTTCAGTTTCTCTCCATGGATTCTCTAATCTGTGGTGGTTATATTGAGCTGTATAAGTAAATGTCTTAGTATTTTGTCCACACATACATACATATACACGCATATGTATGTATATGTACATATGTATATGTATGCATATGTACATATGAATATAATTTCACAATTATGAATGAGAGCAAGTAAATGCAAATCTGGAAATGCAAAATGTTCAGGTTTTGTACAGAAGTAGGAATAGATTATTTTTGTTTGTCTAAACATTTCACTCAATTATTTATCATCAAGTTTAAGAACAAAAATTGGATCATTTTTCCCCATCAAATTCTTGTACTTGCTTTCTTTCTTTTCTTTGTTGCTAATTCCAGTACTTTCCTTCCATCTTTTTCTTATTGGGCCCTTTTTCATTAAAAACAGTTTATCTCTTCCATTCTAAAAGATAAACTATTGGCACCAGACAAATGTTTGTTCATTTTACTTTTTGTTTACAGAGGGTAACTGGTTTGGGCTTTTTGAATCTTGAAAATTGAATTTATTCTTTTTGAAAATGCTTCATAATTAAATCAATTCAAGTTGCCCTGAACTCTCTATGAGGAAGTAGCTTGCCTCAGTGGCAATATGTACATCTTAAAGAAAAAAAAATGGAATCCATAAAAACAATTTGAGACCTGCTGATAGTTTTAATTGTTGCATATTAGTTATTGTGATTTCAAATTATTGGAGTCCTAAGTATTTTAACAAGTTTTTGGATGTTTATGTGATTAGTTAGAATATTGAATGTTCAAATGCTCTGGGTATTCTAAAAGTAATGAGAGGAAGAGGGATATTTGTCTTCAGTTTCTTAACTTTTGCTTTCAATAAAAAATTCATTATTAGAATAAAGTGTCATGAACAGTTCTCTTAAATCTTATAATTAATATGTTCTTTTTCCACAAAAGTATCTTTTTAGTTTATGGAGAAGACAGTATATTATTTGTGATTAGTGGAACATACTGCTGTAGTGATTAGTGGTCAAATAAGAATCTCTTTCTGAAGAAACATATTTGATTTTAAGCAACTGATTCTTAGTAATCATTCTGATAATTAAATTTTAGTGTGTAAATTTTAATATTGCAATAATATCTAATTATTTGGATAATTTTAAAATAATCTTGAATTAAAGTGATTAGGTTTGTTCAAACTGTCAAGTGCTTATTGTGTGTAAGGCATTACCCTAAGTGTTCAGAATACAATCATGAAAAACACTCAAGTGCTTGTCCTCAGGAAGCTTATAGTCTGATATGGGTAAGAAATGGAACTGAGATTTTATTCATATAAAGGGATTGTAAATAAGAAAACTACATTTTCTAGAGAAATTTTATTTGTTCTATTCAATTTAACCTACAGAGTTTTCTAGAACACTGAGAGATTGACTGTTTTGCTCAGTATCACACATTATGTGTCAGAAGTAGGTCTTGAACTCAAGTCTTCCTGGCTTGGAGGCTAGATCTCTAGTCACTCCACAACACTGCTTTTCTTAGGTTTTAAAATATACCCAAATAAATATGAGAAAGTATACAATGGGGTAATGGCTAGCAACAGCTAACAAAAGTGATATGAGAAATTTGGGGGGTTTTAGACATGAGTTGGGAAATTTGACAATAGTTTGACATTTGAGTTGGGTCTTGAAGGAAATGTTATTGGTGACTTTAGTTGGCCACAAACCACATTTGTACTTTATTTGACTACTATAGATCACCTCACAATTTAGGGTACTATTACTGTGTCCATTTTTGGGTGTAGAAATAATGTCTAATATTGGATTAGGTCACTGGGCACATTTATTTCTTGTTGTGTTCTAATACTTCCAATATGATGCCCTTACACCAACCCACCTTCTTCTTACGGGAAACAATTATGATCTTGTGTAACCTCTTCACTTGCTAGTTAAAAGTTAATTTCCCCCCAGTAATAAAATTTCTTTTGCTTAGCTGAGTCACACACGCTAATAAAATAGTAGCCATATTGCAGGCTAACTCATAAGCTGCATAGGAGAAGGATGAATTCCCTTAGACAAAAGTCCTTTTTTTAACTTCACTTAAGGTTGTTAAATTGGGCATAGAGGTCAAGTGGATGCATAAGACCAGTTATGAACTCAGTCACCTGAATTGTGGTCAGCCAGTGCTCCCCGAGCCTTCAAAATATTAATCAAATTAAAACTTTGCTGAATGACACATCAAGAACAGTTTACTGCTGCCTCTCCTCACATCAGTTAGCAGAGGAAACAATTTGCTGCCTCTTTGTCTTCCCAGATATGGGCTCTTTATCATCAGTGAAGTGATTTGAAGACTAATAACAGATTAAAGGCCCAGTTTTTAGAGGTAGTCATATCCCAGAAATCTTCTTGGTCAACTCAAGACCCAGACCCAATTAGTTTTGCTATATTATCCAATAAACCACACTTAGATATATGAGGTTTTTTTTTTTTTTATTGAGTTGTGCTTTCACTTTTATTAGTGAGACATGGTGAAACCAGGCATGAAAGGCTGATTACCACTCCAGTCCTAGCAAGTTTGTTTCTCATCCTACCACCATGCAACAGAAAGGACAAATTTTAAGAGACAGAGGTTAGAAAGACCCAGTCAGAGGAATAACGAGATAGGATGAACCAAGGCATATGGTTGAGAAGCAGCGAGATGAGAATGAGGGATAGAGAATAGTTAAGTTCCACTGGAACACAGTACATAAAGGAGAATAGTATGTGATTAGTGAGATTAGAAAACATTTTGAGGCCTTGGGTGCCAGGGTCAAGAGATTAAATGCTATTCAGTAGGCAATGAAGGACAAATGAAGAGGGATTTTTGTTGTTGTCATTGTTCTTTTACTTTTTCTTTTCTTTTTTTTTTTTAAGAAGTCTGGTGTGATCTTAGCACTGCATTTGGTAAATCATTCTATCACTGGTATAAATAATTGTTCAGTGATGGGATTGGTCTAGTATAGAAAAAAAATAGAAGATTACCAAAATGGCCTATGAAAGAAGAGATAAATGTCTGAATAAAAATGATCGGTTACAGCTGAAGAGGATCATCAATATCCTTTTAAAACCTTTTCAATCAGTGAATCACTAAATAAACTGAAAAATCTAGATTTGAGATCAGAATTATCTAAAAGGGTATTTTATTATCCTTTAAAATATTCCCAGAAGTAATACATATGTAAAGAGAGTAATCTATGATAAGCTCACATAAGAATTTTAATGTATATTGATTTGGGGGTGGGGAACATACTCAAAATATCTAGTCTCTCCTAAAAGCCTATTATTTAAAAATAAATTATTAGCCTTTTCAAGGAATCTAAAACTCCACATATTATACTGGATCATTCCTTTGAATGCTACTCTAATCATATATTTTCCTGACCTTTCTAGTGTAATTTTTTTTTTACCTTGTAGAAGTCATGAGAGAAAAACAGAATCATAATAATAGCCCTACAACATAAACAAGGTTTGAAGATATATCTGCAATATACTATTTTTAGGTGCCTTCCTTACATTGAATGTCTGTGAGTTTGCTAGCCATAGGAAACATGCAATCTTACTGAGTTTGGAAAAAGAAAAATCACTAAAGAGAAAAAGAAATGGGAAAAGGAGCTAGGCTAGAATAAGTGTTTGTAGAAGAGATCTGTGCTGGAGGCAAACACAGTATGAGAGAAATAGAGGCTTGATTCAAATGATATTTGGAAGAAAGAGAGTATGAAAAAGAAGAAAAAAAATCTTAGATGTTATTAATACTAAACATTGGACAAGATATAAAACAAGTCGATATACAGTTGCTAGAGATTTTCAGAATTGTAAAAGAAGACATTCAGCTCAGAATACAAGTTGGAGAGAGATTTCCTGTGGACAGTAATTTCTCTCACAAGTTCCTATTTGCAGAATATATTGTTTTAATTGCATCAAATAGTGGAACTTTGCAGACCCCCTCTTTGAGAGTGCTGCTAAGTGACCCAGTTCATAGATCACTGGATCACTGGGCCTGGAATGAGGATGACTTGAGTTCGAATACAGCCTTAGACATTTACTATCTGTATGACCGTGGTTGAGACACTTAGCCTGTGTTTACCTTGGTTTCCTCAACTGTAAAATTGGGATAATAACAGCACCTACCTCCCAGAATGTTGTGAGGACCAAATGAAATAATAATTCTAAAGTGTTTATCACAGTGCCTGGCACACAGTTGGTGCCATATGAATGTTAGTTGTTGTTATTATAGTAGTATTAGTATTAGTATTAGTAGTAGTAGTAGTAGTAGTAGTAGTAGTAGTTGTTGTTGTTGTTGTTATTGAAGTGGTGACTATTTGCAAGGGTACAGCATGACCTCAACACAGAAAATATCAAGTTGATGAGAAAAAAGTCTAATTGCCCTGATCACAATTTGCGGTTGGATGGATAATCTATACACAACCAGGAGTAGGCGTATGTCAGGCAGTTTGTAAAACTGGAGAATAAACTAGGTGCAGAATGAAATAAAAAGACTACATAATGATCCTTAACTCAAGAAAATTGCAATGCTCCTCCAAACCTATTTTTAAAATAAAACTCCATCATTTTAATATCCACTTTAGTTTAATTTAACATCCAGTTTATACCACTGTTGTTGCATGACTGAAAGTCATAGGACACAAGTAACTGAAATAGTTAAAATAATTGAAAGTGAACATATCCCAAAGAGCAATGGAGAGATTCATAGTAGATGTGAATAGGTTATAATATATAACCAGTGAGAAACTTCAAAGAAAAATGGAATTAAAAGATGTCATCAGGAACATACATGATAAGAAAAAAAGTTTAGTTGGTTACATGGTGACAGAAAATGACAGGAATTCGAGCTAAGGGCTACATTGGCATCCTCATGATGTTCAATATAATTAAGCAGTCCTCCAGAAAAAAGTGCTATGGCCTTGAAGGTTTGATAGATGCCAGTTGACCAGTGTACATGTGATTGACTGTATGGAAAAGTTTCAAACTCATGATTGAATTTTTGGATAATTTGAACTAATCACCTATTTATGAATCTAAACAGTTTTAGACACACTTGGCTGGTTTCTGGATAAGAAAAGTATACCGGATGTTTTTTTTTTCCTTTCCAAGGATGACCTGTAATGGAGCTGCCATAAAGTTAGAAGGACTGGGGAAGGAAGAGAAAATGCTTTAGAGGTTGCAGGTGGTCAAAGAACTTCAAGGAACACTCAACTAAGCATTTGAGTTAAAGGTGTTTTACTACACTATCCTTAATGTGTGCTTATTCTGGTAATGAAAGGATTTACCACAAAAAAGTGATGCACTTGCAATTTTATTATAGTATAAGAAATAAATGAAAAGAAGCCCACACCAAAGTCTATTCCATCACTTTACATCATTTCAACAGGGACAAATTAATATATCCATTGCACCTCAATTTGTGAAGTAGTCATGTTAATCAAATAAGAAACAAACCACAAAAAAGCTAGCAGGCCCATGAAATAAATCATCCAGATTTTTATTCATGGGAACTGTAGTGGGCTGGACACCTACAGTATTTCCCAGGCATCTATATCTATGTCATCTTTACTCAGACCATCATCTCAATAGTCTCCCCACTTGAATGTTGTATTTGTTCCCTGGAACTTCCCTGTATTTTGATAGGCCAACTTTGTTTTTGTCTTACTGGGATCTGGACCTACACATATTCTGTGCCTCCTCTCTAGTTCCCCCATCATATGCTATTTCTTCCATTTGAATACAAGAATTTTAATACTAGGACTCTCTTGGGAGTTATTTAATCTTTTTTTTTTCAGGTGTGCCTGACTCTTCATGACCTCTTTTGGAGTTATCTTGGCAAAGATTAGGGAGCAGTTTGTCATTTCTTTCTCCTGCTTCTTTTACAGATGAAGAGACTGAGGCAACAAGGTTTAAGTGACATGTCCAGGGTCTCCCAACTGGCAAGCCTCTGTCGCTGGATTTGAACTTCAGTCTTACTGACTCCAGGACAAGTGTTCTTCCCACTGTGCCACCTAGCTGCCCTGTCTAGCCTACTTTTATTCATATCTCTAATTACTGGCACCTAGTATGCAATAATAGAACAAATGTTCTATATTTCTATCTATTTATCTATCTATCTGTCTATCTATCTATCTATCTATCTATCTATCTATCTATCTATCTATCTTCTGTCAAACATCAAACCTTCAAGTATTTTTTTTTCTTTCATGGAGGACTACCTAACTTTATTGGACATCACAAGGATACCAATATCCTTGGCTTGACCATACATTATTTCTTGTCACTATGTAACCAACTAGTCTTTTTTTCCCCTTTCATATATTTTTCTAGTGGCATTTTTTAGTCCTATTCTTCTTTGGTACCTATTTCTGTTTTTCTAGTACTCTGAATTCCTGAATTAGGGTCTCTCATAGCTGAAATGTGAATGAAGACTATTTGTGTGAGTTCTAGGATGGATAAAATGAAATAATCATTTTCCCCACTCAGTCAAATCCTTCTGAGGTGAATAACATGTTTCCATCATGAATCCAATGAAATTGCCTTGGATCATTGTATTTGTCAGAGTAGCCAAGTTTTTTCCAGTTGATCATCATTAAAACCTTGCTGTTTTTGTGCACCATAATCACCCAGGTCTTCTCACTTCCTTTTGCATAAGTTCATATAAGTCTTTCCATGTTGTTGTTTTTTTTTTCCCCTGAAACAGCCCCCATCATTTTTTTTCTTTTTTATTAATTTATTTTAAACTTAAATACTAAAACTTAAAGACAAAATAAGAAGAGAAAAAAAGCCATTGCCATGTGTACAACAGAACACAAGAGAGGATTCAAAATATACAGCAATAAATTTCCATTTCAAAAAAGCTAATATAGTACATATGACATATTGTGCTCAGAGCTGTCCATCTTTTCTTTGCTTTTTTGTAAGATTTCTTTTGTTCTCTTCTGTGCACTTTTTACTTTGTTCTTCACCCCCCCAACTTTCCCCTCAACCAAGAAGGCAACAATTAAGCACAGAAACACACATACATCTATACATCTATACACATACATCTATATATCTACACACACATGCATATGTACATATATATATAATATACACACACATACAAATACTTCAATATCTGTAGTCATTCTCACATACAGACATATACATTCATATGCATCTATGTAAGACCATACTGTACTTGTTTGTCCTTTGTTTCCCTGAGGATAGACAACCTCTTCCTTCATAAATCCAAGTCTTTCCATATTTTTCTTAGTTCACCAACTTATCATTTCCTATACCACAGCAATATTCTAACCTTATACTGTGTAGTTATTTTAAATATGTAAAACAATATTGATTAATATGGCTGACATACAATGTAGTTTCCCTATTTTCTCTTTTCATTAAACCTATTTTAACTTTAACTTTATCTGAGATTATGATTACTATCCCTGCTATATTTCCTAGTATATTCTACTCTTGATCTTTATTTTATGTCCATATATGTCTCTTATTTCCTGTCTCTCCTGATTCCTTTACTTCTACCTGCTACCTTGCCCTCTTATTGCTTAACCCACCCTCCCTCCAAAGATGCCCTCCCTTGTCTTCTTCCCCCACCCTTTCTTCTTACCCTCTTGTTTTCCATCTGAATTTGGAAGACTTTTATAGCATTACACACACACACACACACACACACACACACACACACACACACACAGGTGTGTGTGTGTGTGTGTGTTTATTCCCTCTTTATCCCATTCCCATTAATCTAGATACCCTTTTATAACCCCCTTATCCTATTCCCTCATCCTCTTATTTATAAATTTAGAAGAATTTTATTCCCTTCTAAATGTATATATTGTTCTCTCTTTAACCCAGATCTGCTCTAAGTCAGGTTCCCTCTAAAAATCCATCCCTTAACCTTTCCCCCTCCTTATTTCCTTATCTTTTTATTTTTTTCCTGAATTTTGATGACTTTTATACCCTTCTAGATATATATATATATACATATATATATATATGTATTGTTTCCTCTTTAACCCGTTATCAAAGGGTAATTCTAGAAGTACATCCCTTCTCCCTATCTAATTCTTCTGTGTCAGTTCTTCCTATAGTACCTCATTTGTATAAAATAATTACTCTTTTTTTCCTTTTTCCTAAATAGTTTTAGGAATCACATTATACACAGGTCTATCCCATTCATTTTTTCAAACTACTTAATTACTAATAACAATATTAGATATTCATTTTACATTTTCTTGTATAAAAAGGAAACAATCTCTCTGTATTAAGTCCCTTATAATGAGACTTTGATTTGTACTTTATATTTCTCTTGAATCTTACATGCCAAATTTATTAAGTTCAGGGTTTTTTGGGAATAAAATTCTGAAAGTCTAGCAATTCAGTAAATGTTCATTTTTTTTCCATTCAGGATTTAACTTTGCTGGGTATGATATTTTTTGGCCACAACTCCAGTTCTTTTGCTCTTTTATATACAGTGTTCCAAGACCTGCAGTCTTTTAATGCCACCACTGCTAGGTCTTATGTGTTTTTAACTGTGACTCCATCATATTTGAATTGCTTATTTTCTTGTTCTTCATACTATTATCTCCTTGAGCTTGGGGTTTTGGAACTTGACTATGACATTCTTGTAGGTTTTCATCATAGGATATCTTTTAGGTGGTGATCAATGGAATTTTTTCTCTTTCTACTTTCCCTTCTAGTTATAATGCTTTAGGACAATTTAAAAAATATTTCTTGTATTATTGTATCAAGATTCTTTTTTCAATCTTAGTTTTCAGATTGTTTAATTATTGTTATATTTTATCTTCTTGATCTGTCCTCCAGATCAGTTGTTTTTCTTGTGATATATTTCATATTTTCTTCTTATTTTTCTTCTTTATATTGCTTTATTTCTTGGTCTCTTATAGCCTCACTGGCTTCTCCTTGCCCAATTCTAATTCTCAAGGACTCATTTTCTTACTTAATATTCTGGATCTCCTTTTCCAGTTAGTTGATTTTCTTTTTCATAATCTTCCTGTTTTTTCTTGGATTTTTATTATTTTTTTTGTTTTTCCTCAATCTCTCTCATTTGATTTTTAAAACCTTTTTAAAGTTCTACTATGGATTCTTTTTGAGCAGGTATTCGATGCTGCTCTTTAGGTTAGAAGAGGCTTTTTATGCTTGCATCTCCTCCCCTGAAGACAAACTGCAGTCTTCTCTATTTCCGTAATTATATAATTGTGTTCTTTCTCCTTTGTCTGCTCTTTTTTATTATTTTTAGCATCTTATTATTTTTATCATCTCTAGTCCTAGTGTATGGGGAATGATGTCTCTGACCTCAGATTCTCCTTCAGTTCTCCCCTCTGGGAACCCGAATCAAGAACTCTACCTTCCTGTAAGTGTCCACAGCCAGCAGCATACCTGACCCACTACTTCTGTACTCACCAGGCATGTGCTGGTTCCTTCTTGCCCAGAGCCATGTTTGGTGCAGCACAGGTAAGCCTGACATCCTTTATTAGCAGAGGTTCCTTCAATCTTCCCAAGCCTTTACCACTTATATGCCTGATTCCCTATACTGTCTGGAGGTAAAAATTGCTGTGGCTGGGGCCAAGGCTACCTCCCCTCCCAGCTAGCCCCAGAGCTCACCACTCACTGCTTCAGGGGAACTAGCCTAGAGGTGTTTATACCATACAGGGGACAAACTTCAGTTCTGGGATTTTTCTTCATATCTTCTCCAGTTGTCCCAGAAGATCCACTGTTCTGCCCCAACTCTTCTTTATTTTTACCACTCTATGTTTGCTCTGAGGCACTATTTTGTCATGTTTGTTGAGGAAATCTGGAGAGTTTGGATTTTTTTGACCTACTTCACCGTCTTCCCAAAATTCTCCCTTAATCCTCATTTATTATAGCAAAATATTACTCCATCATAATCATATTCCACATCTCATTCAGACATTCCCCAGTTGATGAGCATCTCCTGGATTTCTAATTAATTGCCACCACAAAGGGAGATGTTATAATTTTTTTGTACATATAAATCCTTTTCTATTTTTTATATCTCTTTAGGATGCATACCTAGTAGTGAGATTTCTGTGTCACAGAGAATGCAGAAATTTATAACACTTTGAGCATAGTTCTGAATTATTTTTCCAGAATGGTTGGACCAGTTCACAATTTTACAAACAATTCATTAGTGTGCTTTCTTCTCCTCATCCACTTTATAGCATGGATCATTTCTCATAAATGTGAGTTGGCACCTCAGAGTTGCTTTAGTTTGCCTTTCTCTAATTAATAAGGATTTAGAGCATTTATTCATATGACTATAGACAATTTTGATTTCTTCTTCTGAAAACTGCCAGTTCATATCCTTTTGACCATTTGTCAATTGAAGTAGAGCTGTTATTTCTTCATAAACTGACTCAGTTTTATACACAGTATGTATATATATATATATACACATATATATACACATATATACATATATATATTTGAGAAGGTACACCTTTATCAGTGAAATTTGCTGTATTTTAAATATATATTTCTTCATTCTCTATTGTGTCTTTTAGCAAAAAAAAAGTAGTTTCCTTGATCATCTCTTTTAATTAGATCTATTTTTTGCTTTTACTTTTTCTAAAAACAATTGCTACTTTTGCTTTATTTTTTTTAACTTCAGCTAAAGCATAATAGGTTCTGCTTTAGAGCCTTAACTTTACTGTTTGTATTTTTTCTATTTCAAATGTGTTTCTTGTAATCACTATATTATAAGATTCTGGTTTTAAATCCACTCTGCTATCTGCTTCTATTTTATGGGTGAGTTCATTCCATTCATATTCACAGTTATGATTACTAATGTTGTATTTCCCTCCATCCCTACTTTTGTTTTTTGTATTTATACTTTTCTCTCTTTTTTTTCACCTTGTCCATCCTCAAAAATATTTTGTGTATGACCATCATCTCCCCCATCTAGCCTCCCTACTATAATCTACCCCTTTTTCTTATGTTCTTCCTCCTCTCTATATGGTAAGTTATATTTCTATACTAAAATTAATGTATATCTTATTCCCTCTTGAACCAATTCTGCTGAGAGCAAGGATCAAGTATTGACCCCCCCCTCCATTTTCCCCTCCATTGACTCTTCATTGCCAATTTAATGTGGGATAATTTATCCCATTCTACCTCTCCCTTTGCCATTGTCCAGGATATCTTTTTATCACCCTTTAATTTTTGCCCTCTATGTATTATGTATACTCCTTTTAGCTGTCCCAATAATGATAAATTTCTTAGGAGTTACAAGTATTATTTTCTAATGTATGAACATTAGCTGTTTAATCTTAGTGAATCCCTTATGATGTCTCTTTTCTGTTCACCTTTTTATGCTTCCTTTAGATCTTATATTTGAAAGCCAGATTTTCTATTCACCTCTGGTCTTTCTATCAAGAATGCCAAAGTCCTGTATTTCATAAATATCCTCTTTTCCCATGAAGGATTTTACTCAGGTTTCCTGTGTAAATGATTCTTAATTGTAATCTTAGCTCTTTTGCCCTCTGGAATATCATATTCCAAGTATTCTAATCCTTTAATATAGAAGCTACTAAATCTTGCTCCATGATGTTTGGATTATTTCTTCCTGGCTGCATGTAATATTATTCTCCTTTATCTAGGAGTTCTGGGATTTGGCTTAAATATTCTGGGAAGTTTTCATTTTGGGCATTTCAGGAGGTGATCCATGGATTTTTTTTCAATTTCTTTTTTACCCTCTGTATGTTAAGATATGAGAGTAGTTTTCCTTAATTTCTTTATACTATCAACTAACTGTAACTGCAAGAAATAAATTTCATTCATTTTATTTAAAATTTCATTTAAAATTGCTGCAATCAATATATAATAACAAAATACTAAAAAAATCATATGATTATCTCAGTAAATGTAGAAAAATTTTGCTAAATACAACAATGACTCTTATTAAAAACCCTAGAAAGCATATAAATAAATGGAGTTTTCCTTAACTATAGATAATATAAAATACTTGGGAGTCTACCTGCCAAGAGAAACCCAAGAACAATATGAACACTATTACAAAACACTTTTCACACAAATAAAGCCAGATCTAAACAATTTAAAATATCTTAATTGTTCATGGGTAGGCTGAGCCAATATAATAAAAATGACAATCTTACCTGAAATTATTTGCTTATTTAGTTCCATACCAATCAAACTACCAAAAAAAGTTTTATAGAGCTAGAAAAGATAACAAAATTTATCTCAAAGAAAAAGTAGTTCAGGACCATAAAGGAAATCAATGAAAAAAATCTTAAATATGTGTCTCAGATGTCAAATATTACAAGTAGATTATGTGTGTACCTAATTTACTCTCGAATTTATGAGTTGTTACAGAGCTTGCATGTTGTATTTGGAAGGGTTCTTAATCTGGATCCTGTGAACTTGGATTAGATAAATAGACAGACAAACAGATAGATAGATAAATAGATAGATAGATAGATAGATAGAATAGATAGATAGATAGATAGAAAGAAAAATTTCAATATAATTAATTTCCTTGCATTTAAAACATTATTCTGAGAAAGGGTCCATTCACTTCACCATACTGCCAAAAGAGTCTGTAATACAAAGAGAGTTTAAAAATTCAAAGTATAAAGTGATGATACTGATTCCAGGAGCTGCATTTATACTCATTCACAACACTCCAGCTCCTAACTCCCTGCCTCTGCTCTGGCTACATTCCATGTCTGAAATGTGTTACCTTACCACATAAAATCTCTCTTCTCTCTTACAATTCAGTTCAGTTATCATTTTCTGCATGAATTCTTTTCTGGTTTCCCAATTACTAGTGCATTCCTCTGATAGTACCTTGTATTTAACTATTTTGGACATATATAAACATAATATTTGTAATGTTTGTGGATTTGTGTCTGTATACACATATAAATATTTATACATATATTTATTTCTGTGTATAAAAACAAATATTTTGTATTATACATGTCTGTATGCATATACTTTTGTGTATATATGTACATGCATTTGTGTGTATATTTATGCATATATATGTATATAATTTTATCCATATATATTGCTTCTTCTATTAGAATGTAAATTCATTACATATAATGAAGATTTATTCTTTGTACTTGAAGCTCCAGTGCCTAGCATGGTGTCTTGCACATACTAGACACTTAATAAATACTCCTTGATTGATTAATGAATTGATTCTGCCTCATTACTAATGTTACACATTCCATTTAGTAATGAGAATGTGATTGTATTGGAAAAAGGACTACCTTTAAAGTCAGAACACCTGGGTTCTGCTATATTCTAACTCTGGGACCTGGATCAAAACTCTTGCCCTTTCTGTACATCAGTTTGCTTACCTATAAATAAGACTAATGATGCCTCTATGCCTATGATCCTATGATACTATTAGCACCACTATGTAAACAATATACTCATTGTTTTATTATAGTTGCAAGAAGTAAAGAATGCCCTAATTAACATTCCAAGGATTCAAATTATCCTTGACATAGGGGACTAGAGTCTAGCCAATTCTTTTTATTTGGTTCAGTTCTTTTTACTTTCACATGATGCTGCCAGTAGTTATATTCAGACTTTTCTGTAAGCCTTAAAAATTCTCTCTTCATTCTTTTTTCTGCAGTTGGGAATGATCAAAAGGAGCAGAGATATAAATAAGTTGGTATGTATTCTATGCCCAACCTGGTCAGAACACTGGCTTATTTACTCATTTTTCCCCCCAGGTTTCATTTGGCAGATAGGCACATAGATTGAATAGGCCCATCTGTTGTCCCGGCAATTAGCTGGCTTGCATCTGGATGGACTAGGCATGACTCCAAAAGAAGAAGAGCCTTCAGTGGGAGGCCTTGATGGTGGAAAATAAGATTTGGTTTGCAGGACAAAAAACAACTGAATATATATTTATATATATACACATGTATGTGCTGTGGCCTAGTCTCTAGTTTATCACTGGGTAGTGGATTATGAGCCAATCAGAGTCTGGAATAGGGCCCATATTGCTATATCCTCTAAAAGCAGGAGCATTTCATCGCTGCCCTTCCTCAGCAATAGGCAATGCTTTCATGGTTATACTTTCCCCATTTGTCTCTCTCCTGTTTTGCCAACTGTGTTTTCAAGATTCAAGCCCTAGCAGCAGTTATTGGTATTCTTATAAAGTATAATCTGCTATGATCCTTTTTGTTTATGTATGGGCATGATTATTTTAGCCAATGTCAGCGATCTAGAGAAACTCTTATTTTCACATCGAACCACAAAGTTGCCGTTGTCTCACAGATGATCCATTGCAGTCTCCAGGTTGAAGAGATGGTGAAGTCCTTTAGGTAATCTTTTTGTAAATAACATTATGCTGGTTTCATCAAGCCCTCAGTTTCCTCGTTCATAAAACGGGGGTGATTATACTCACAGTATCAAACTCATGAGGTAATTATAGAACTCAAACACATAATGTCTGCAAAGTATTTTGCAAACTTTAAAGGGTTATATGAATCTTGGTTTTTATTAATAGACATCCATGTGCTTGAAAAATATTTTACTGTGCCCAAAGAGCTACAAAACTGTATACCAATTGAACCAGCAATACCACTACTAGTTCTGTATCACGAAGAGATCAAAGAATAAGGAAAAAGATCTATATTTACCAAAAAAAATGTTTATAGCAACCATTGTTGTGGCAGCAAAGAATTGGAAATTGAGGGGATGTTCATCAATTGGGGATGACTGAACAAGATGTGGTATATGATTGTGATAGAATACTATTGTGCTATAAGAAATGATGAGCAGGATGTTTTCAGAGAAACCTGTAAATATTTATATGAACTGATTCAAAGTGAAATGAGAAGAACCAGAAGAATATTGGAGAGAGTAACAACAACACTGTAATGATTATCTGTTGATGATGGTTAACGTCAGGAATACATTGATCTGAAGGACCTATTATGAAAAGTGCTATATACCTCCAGAGAAAGAACCAATGCAGTCTGAATGGAGATTAAAGCATACTTTAAGAGAAAACAAACAAACAAAAAACTTTTACTATTATTCTTGTTTGTTTGGCCTGAATTTTCTTTAGCAGCATGGCCAATGTGGGAATGCTTTGCATGATTGCACATGTATAATACATATCATATTTTTGCCTTCTCATGAAAGGGAAATGGGGAAGGAAGGAGAGAATTTGAAATGAAAGGTTTTTTTAAATGCTAAAAAATTTGTTTACATGTAATTGAGAAAAATAAAATAAACTTAGTATAAAAATATTTGGTGTATCAAAAGTTAATTCTACATTTTTAAAGTAAAAATTAAAAAGAGGATTCCTGAAACGTTGGAGAAATTAATCAAGAGAGTACACTAGGGATACTAGCTACTATTTTTTTAAATATATAAAGTATGGTACCTAAGGAATACTATTCCAACCATGCAATTGATCCACACATAATGTCTATTTGTTTATGTATAAATTGTAAGCATTTATTGTGCCTTGTTGGACTTATTTTTTAAAAAGTACATGTTTTCTATATACTTATTATGAGGATTTCTATTATTTCTATCCAATTCTAAGTATTTTATTGATTGTAAAGAATACCTGGAGGAAACTCATTCTACAAATGTAAGTTATAATCTGTTCTGCAGTTTATAGTTTGAGCATTGCCTATGGGAATTGAGAAGTGCAATGACTTGCTTAGGGTCACACAATCAGTTTGTGTCAGAAACAGGACTTGAAATGTATTCTTCCCTTCCTTGAGGCCTGTTCTTTCTATCTACTATTTATCCCATTCTGTTTTTATGTTATAAGTTAAAAGAAATCATTTTTTCTCATTAATAATAAATTCAACAGAAATAATGTGCAACATATAGAAAGAATGATATAAGGATAGCATAATAAAATGTAAATATTAACAAAATATATAGCCTAATTAGATTTTTTACATTGCTATTAAAATGATCAGGAATCCAAAGGAATTTGAAGCATGTATGAAACAATTTATATATTTTACTTGAAATCCTACTTATATTGGTCAAAACCAGGATAAATATATGTAGCCAAGTAAATTCACTGCCACCAAAATTATAAATGTAAGGGAAAATAGAAAGCCAAATACCTAGTGCTGGTACTTTTTGGAATTCCCTAAATAAATATATGTTAAATACCTTAAAGTTGAGGGTTTCTTTAAATGTCAGAAAAACAAATTGGGGTGGGGAGGGAGTGGCATGTCACTCTCCTTTCAATTCATTCCACAAACAAATGTTTTGTTATATTTGCTTCCAAATCCTGAAATCAGATATTTGTTCCAAAGAAATGAAAGTAAAATTTAAAGTCCCTCTTTTCTCCTGAAAGGCTTAACAAGCACATTAAAAGTGTCCACCAGCAAATTAAAGTGACTACTGGGCCATTTAGAGGTGCAATGACAATAAATACAGTATTGGAAACTGTGAGACCTATGAGATGCAATAAGCATTTCAAAGTTAATGGCTCCTATAATACATCCAAATTAAGTTGGAATGTCAGACATGGTACCAATTGATACATCCTGAAGGGAAGGAGTATAATGTAGAACTAGCAAAAAACAATATGGTGTGGTCACTGGCATGTTAAGCCTGAATGACAAGATGAGTATTATGGTTTCCTCTTACTAAATGAATTTTAATCAATTTTGTACTTTACCTTAAATTATTTTTAGGTTTAACACTTTATTGTGATTATCTGGTATTTTTACAAAATGCATATCAAAAATATAATTTGGGGCCTGGATTTAGCTATGCAAATCTTATTCAAGTACTTGTCAACATATAATAAACATTTTTTGCTCCAGATAGATTAATTTACATATTACCAGAAACAGTGTGTAGTCTTACTGTGTCTATTTATTTGTTCACACTCTTCCACACTTTCTACATACCCATCCAACAAGCTATAATTACTTTTTACTTTTATCCTTTCTTTATTTGCAATTTATTGTCTTTGACAAATCTAGCATCTCTGGATTATATGTCCATGATCCTAGGCTCAATGTGCTGTTTTGCAGGGATTACATTTCTAATACTGTTAAAGATGTCACCTCATGTGTTATTAGGCATAAGAGTAACATAAATTCAATAAGAGAAAAAATATCTAATTAATATATTAGACAACAGAAATGATACACAAGTGGATGAAGCATAAAAAAAGGGTTTTGGGACCTAAACCTAGAAATAAGGATACATATCTCCTATCCTTCCAGAGTAGTTATATTCCAATTTTCCCTCAACCAATCATCCTTCTATTTTGGAGGAAATAAAGATGTTGAGAGACAGGTGTTTGAATGAACAATGGTCTGCTCTTTGACATCCTTTTCATGTAGTAATTGAAGTAATTGGCTTTCAGTTCAGATTTGTATTCATTCTCAAGTTCAAGACTCTTGGTAATTAGGTTACCATGACTACTATGTGTGTGTGTGTGTGAGTCTCTGTGTGTGTGTGTATTCTCCCAACCACAGCTGAATTGTGCCATGTACTTTGCTCTCATCTTCAACTTCCACCCCATTAATGGTACTTCTTACATGCCACTTTTATATCTCTTACCCTGTAGAGTATCCTCTTCCATAGATCTTGCCTAGTGACATCACACTGTAGTTCATATACACACATATGTGATATGTGGACTAGGGAATTTCCAATGAATCATAATCCAATCATTGTGGGAAATGGTATTGATCAAGATGTCGTCTATATATAAATTTTAGTACTTCATATTTAATTTTATATTTTAATGGTTTTAAGTCTTAAATCTTATCACCCCCATGTCAATTAGCTTATAATTAACAAATTAAGTTAAATTTTCATACTTCATTTGCAGTTCTCATATTCTAATATAAAATTATCTTGATTGTCTAGATAAAACAATTCATTTTGACTATTCAGAATTCTTATTCACTTATTTATAAGTGTTTGTGTTATGAATGGATGAGATTGCTCTTATGTGAACTTGTAGGATATTAAAACAGTCATTGAAAGTTATACATTAGTTGAAAAAGATTAAGCTTAAATTCAACATGACAATTAAATATTTTTTAAAAAAATATATAACTTGTTTTGAGACTATATAGATCATATATACCTCTAGGTACATTTGTCAACCCTTAAATGTTAACAGCTATTGCCTAACATGTTTTCTTTTAAATTTGAGCAAAAGTCGTTCACATTGACTTTGAGATAACACTCTCTAGAATTGACATTAAACAATAGCAAAAATCAACAATCAAACACAAACTGAGGAAGTAGATTTTCTTAAGTCTTAGATCTTCTTTCTCTTCCAGAGAATAGGTTTACATCTTAGTTGTTTCTAGACCAAAGATTCTTAATTTTTTTGTGTCATGAATCTCATTTGGCAATCTGATGACATCTATGAATTCCTCAGAATATTATTTTTAAGCATATAAAATAAACTATATAGGATTACAAAGGAAACCAGGTAATATTGAATTAAAACCATCAAAAGATATATTTTAAATAAACTCATGGACCCCAGCTTAAGAACTTTTGCCAGAAGGAGGTGATAAGAACAAGGTAGGATTTTAAAACATCACAAGAATATTGATTTTCTTGTTGTTGTTGTTGATATATTGGTTGGGCTTGATGATCTTGCTTGCCCAATAATTTATTTTGGTTTCCTGGTGTGAAGTAATAAAGCTCATCACAAAAAGCCCAAATTTTTCATCAAGATCTTATCAATTCAATTTACATGTTAATGCATAATCCATACCTTTTGTTCCAAAGGAACTAGTTTCTCCATTGAATCAACATTTCATAATTTGACTTCTTTCCATCCCCTTATTCCCTTCCAAATCTGAAATTCTGTGACAACCAAAATACCAATTTAGGGCCCTGAATTACAGAAACTTTATGGTTTCCTTTCCTGTGATCCAATTTGTTGCATGATTTTCAAATCTCTAGTTTGTCTACTCTCCAGACACATCTCTTCTACAGTCTCATATAGTTCCATGTAACATTAAAGGAACTTTGATTGTCGATCTCTGATCTAATAATTGGTACCTGCCTCAGAGGACAACTGTTTCAGAAAACAAACAAAAAACCTATCATGATTTGCTTAATTTGCCACCCTTCAGAATTCCTTTTTATAGCCTCCACCATTGTCTTGCTACCTTAGAAGAAATTCTATCCTGGATTCTTTCTGTCCTAATGCGCCACTCTTTCTTTTAGGTTCATGTTTTAGTAATACCCCAGCAATCACGGTTTATTTTTCCTCCCACTCTCTGGAGATCTCTTACATAGCCATTTGTCCGTGACCATGCTTTAGATCCAGTGTCCTTTCACCTCTCTCCACTCTCTATTTCTAGTTTTAGAATCATGAACCATGATTCATTTTGCTCTTTCATTTTTTCCTAGATAGTTTATGTTAATTTGCTCCCCTCAAGACCAACTTAAAAACCGCTATAATGTTCTGGACCAAAGAGCTCTTCCCTGCTCAACTCTGAACTTTTTGTGAGTCATTCCCCGCTTAGAATGTTGAGAACAAGGAAAATCTTTGTGTTTGTATTTCATTCCCCAGCTTGGTCCAAACTAAATGTTTAGTAAAAACTTTTTTCATGCATGCATTCCTTTTATAATTTTAGATAAGATTTATGAATAGATCATTAATATATTCCTTTGATTGCAGTATTTCTCTTCCTTCATTCCTTTACTTTCTCTCACTTTTTTTAAAAACTATAAATACAATAAGTATAGTATTTGAGTAACTGCACAGTATGTTCAATGTTCTCCAATTTTTATGCATTCCCTACACTCATCCCTATATTATAGACCATTATCAAAATGTTTCTTTTTCTACCTATATTTCTAATTCACTCTTACTCTAGCTGTCACTATTGCTATCATTATCTCTAGCTACACCTAAATCTTCATAGCTATATACATTTATTTTTTTCTATTCTTTTCTTTTTTTATTTTTAACAGGTGTTTTTAAAACTTTGGGTAACAAATTCTCTCCCTTCCTCCCTCCGCACCCACCCTCATTGAAAACACAAGCATCTCAATACAGGTTATAGATGTGTAGTCATGCAAAACACTTCCATAGTAGTCCTGTTGTGAAAAACTAAGTATATTTCCCTTCATCCTATCCTACACCCCATTTATTCTATTCTCCCTTTTGATCCTGTCCCTCCTCAGAAGTGTTTGCTTTTGATTATCCCCTCCTCCAATCTGCCCTCCCCTCTATCGACCCCCTGCTCTCTTGTCCCCTTCCCCCTTATTTTCCTGTAGGGTAAGATAGATTTCCATACCCCATTGTGTATGTTATTCTCTCCTTAAACCAAATCCTATGAGAATAAGATTCACTCATTCCCTCTCACCTTCCCCCATTTTCCCTCCACTATAAAAACCTTTTCTTGTCTGTTTCATGAGAGGTAATTTACCCCATTATACTTCTCCCTTTCTCCTTCTCCAGTATAATCCTCTCTCACCCCTTAATTTTATTTTCCAGATATCACCCCTTCATTTTCAACTCACCCTGTGCCCTCTATCTATCTATACATACATACATATAATTTTTTTTCCATCCTACTACCCCAATACTGACAAAGGACTCATGAGTTACAAATATCATCTTTCCCTGCAGGAATTTAAACAGTTCAACCCTAATAAGTCTCTTATGATTTCTCTTTTCTGTTTACCTCTTCCATGTTTCATTTGAGTCTTGTATTTGAAGGTCAAATTTTCTATTCAGCTCTAGTCTTTTCTACAGGAATGCATGAAAGTCCCCTGTTTCATTGAAAGACCATTTTTTTTTTACCATGAAGGATTATACTCAGTTTTGCTGGCTAGGTGATTCTAGGTTGTAGTCCTAACTCCTTTGCCCTCCAGAATATCATACTCCATGCCCTCCGGACCATTAATGTAGAAACTGCTAAATCTTGTGTTATCCTGATTGTGTTTCCACAGTGCTTGAATTGTTTCCTACTGGATGCTTGCAATATCTTTTCTTTGACCTGGGAATTCTGGAATTTAAGTACAACATTCCTAGGAGTTTTCCTTTGGGGATCTCTTTCAGGTGGTGATCGGTGGATTCTTTCCATTTCTATTTTGCCCTCTGGTTCTAAAATATCAGGGTAGTTTTCCTTGATAATTTCTCGAAAGATGATGTGTAGGCTTTTTTTTTTTTATCATGGTTTTCAGATAGTCCAATAATTTTTAAATTCTCTCTCCTGGATCTATTTTCCAGGTCAGTTGTTTTTCCAGTGAGATATTTCACATTCTCTTCTATTTTTTCATTTCTTTTGATTAGTGTTACAGTGCCTTGATTTCTCAATTTATTACTAGCTTCCAATTTCTCCATTCTATTTTTTTAAGGAAGTATTTTCTTCAGTAAGCTTTTGGGCTGCCTTTTCCATTTGGCCAATTTTGCTTTTTAGGGGATTCTTCTTCTCATTGGCTTTTTGGACCTCATTTGACATTTGGGTTAGTCTATTTTTTAAGGTGTTATTTTCTTCAGTATTTTTTGGGGGTCTCCTTTAGCATCACTCTCAGTTTTTCCTTTACTTCTCTTACTTGTTTCTCAAAATCCTTTTAGAGCTCTTCCATGGCCTGGGACCAATTCATATTTTTCTTGGAGGCTTTCGATATAGAAGCTTTGGCTTCATTGTCTTCTTCTGGTTGTATGTTTTGATCTCCTTTGTCACCAAAGTAAGATAATATAGTCTGAGTCTTTTTGCGCTGCTTGCTCATGATCATGGCGAATTACTTGAGTTATAAACTCTTTGTTAAGGTAGGAGTCTGTTTCCAATGTGGAGAATGTAGCGTCCCAAGCTTCAGGGGTTTTGTGCAGCTGTTTTCAGGGATACTTCTAGGGACCTGTAAATTTTCAGTTCTTCCAAGGTGCTATGATCAAGGGTGAGGCGTTTACTCCTTTCCTGGCCTGTGCTCTGGTCTATGAGCACTCTTTTCTGTCTTGGAATTGTGAGGATGGTTTTCTCTCCACAGCCACTACAAGCTCCACCATGCCAGTGCTCCCCCTCACCCCAGAACCGCCACCCAGAATTGTGACCCAGATCCAAGCACAGCAAAGCAAGAGATTCCTGCTTCAGCTGTGGCAAAGAGATCCCTTCAATCCCCCTCTGATCAGCCACTAGATTCCCCCACAGTCTGTGGGCAAGAAACTCAGGAGGCAACTGCGGCCCGTGCTCAGGAATTGTGGCTGAGACCTAGCTTCTCTCTCACCAAAGTCACACACTTTTCCCACTGACCTTCCAAGTTGTCTTTGGTGTTCGTGGGTTGAGAAGTCTGGAAACTACCACAGTTGCCTGCGATTCTATCCTCTGAGGCCTGCTCCAGGTTTGCTACAGTCTGTGCGCCCACCCTGAGCTGTGCTCTTCTCCCCGCCCTGAGCTATATACCTTTCTGATCAACCATCTATGCTGTCTTTGACTGAAAATTTGTTTCATTCTGTCTTTTTGTGGGTTCTGCTGCTTTAGAATTTGTTTAGAGCCATTTTATATGTATTTGGAGGAGTTTGGGGGAAAGCTCAAGCAAGTCACTGCTTTCACTCTGCCATCTTGGCTCCGCCCCCATAACTATATATATTTCTACCCGTATGTGTGTGACTATAGATCTTATATCTCTGATTCCAGAAGAATGCAAGTTATAAGCATTCACAATAGCAAATGCAAATATGTGTTATGGATATAAGTATTCCACAGCATGTTAACAACACTAGGTTTCCTAGGATAATTAATATAAAAGGCATTTCTGAAGACATGTATTACTGAAAAATTAGGCAAGCCAGTTATACAATGAGAATGAAAGACAGTAGATGAATATCTGAAAGTTACCAGATGTTCCCTCTAACATATTAAAAGCATCAGAGGAACTCCTCCAAACATTGGGTAGATGATTTTTTAAAAAAATATGGAAAAAATTTTATAGCATAAGACAGCATAAAAGGGTAATATTCCTCCACAGTCAAGAAAATATCCATCTGGAAGAAATTATGGATCCATCAGTGTCAAAGTGTCATTTGAGTGGGAGTTGAAGAACGACATTGATGTTATCAAGATAGCAAAAATAAATTAATTTTAAACAAATGAACATTTCTAATTCCTAGATTTAATATAGCAAGATATTATTAGCATAGAACTGATTTACCATATTTTAGATATTAATTGATATTAAAAATGGGAAAGGCATCAAAGAAATTTATTTATACAACTGAAGAAAGTTGTTTTCATTAACTCCAAAGTGATTCTCCAAATGAATACACAGATTTTTCCTTTAGATGATTTTATAGAGTGTCTTTAGATCTGTATTATTTCCTACTACTTAGAATATTGTTTTAGAGTTCTTTGTATCTATAGAATTTGTTATAACAAGGAAAAATGAATGAATAGAAAAAATCAGTCAAGTTTTTACTTCATATTTTCACCTGCTATTAACTTTTCTACTTGATTTCAAATCAATATTGTCAAAAAAGATCCACTGAATTCACTGAATGTTTGAATTATCAGACCAGGTCAATTTTAGGTGTAGGTAGCATATGAAGTTATCTATGTATCAAGAAATCCCTCAGTGCCCCAAAATTAACTCAATTAAAATAGTACTATTAGAGAGTTTTCACTTGGGGATTGATACACACACAACATACACATACACACACACACAGAGATATATACTCATGGAAAGATAATTTAGAAAGACAAATGGAGATCTATCTATAGTCATTTATATATATGGAAGAGAGTTAATATAGTTAAGATTAGTACAGTTAATAGGTTAATAAAGTTAAGATTATTGACAAAAAACAAAAGATAATCTTTGAGATACTGAAAATAATTTCTGGAAATGATAAACTAAGAAATATATTCAGTGATGTTGTTCTACTTAGACTTAATGAATCTGTCTTTCTCTCTTTCTCTGTCTGTCTTTGTCTCTGTCTCTGTCTTTCTCTCTCTGCATCTCTCTCTGTATATGTATGTGTGTGTGTGTGTGTGTGTGTTGATATCTATAGCTAGATATCTACAGAAATATAGAGATAAATCCATCTAGAGAAATGTCTCTATATAATATTCATATTATACATATAGATATGTACATGTATAAACATGTATGTGTATGTATATATGTATCATATATGTGTGTGCATCTATACATTCATGTATGTGTATAGTGTGTGTCTGTGTGTATGTGCACACACACTGTGCCCAGGCATGGTAGTAAATATCTGTTATCCAAGTTATTAGGGAAGCTGAGACAGCAAATCTCTTCAGTTCAGTACTTTTGAGTTGCAGTCAACTGTATGTCCACACTGTTAATTTGGTGTTAATAGAGTAAATTCCTGGCTTAGAGGATCATTGGGTTACCTAGAGGGGGATGAACCATTGCAGGCTGTAAATAGAAGAGGACAAAACTCCTGCAAGAAACACTAGTAGGCTGTGGACCTTAAGTAGTGTCCCTACTTCCACACTGGGCAAGGTGAAAATAAACAGTATTAAACAGATAGATAGAAAGATAGATAGATAGATAGATAGATAGATAGATAGATAGATAGATAGATAGATAGATAGAAAGATAGATGGATAGATAGATAGATAGATAGACAGATAGATAAACAGAGAGACAGAGAGACAGACAGATAGATAGATAATGTATAACTCAATGGTAGAATTGCTTAATTGAGGCAAAGCATTTCAATGTTTGAACTGAGACAACTGCCTCAGGCTCATATATATTAGCTGTACCACCTAGGGCAATAACTTAACCTCTCACATTATTACAAACAGTTTTCACAAAAATAAAGTCAGATATAAATAATTAGAAAAACATCAGTTGCTCATGGGTAGGCCAAGCTAATACAATAAAAAATGGCAATTCCACCTAAGCTAATTTACTTATTCAGTGCCATACCAATCAAACTACCAAAAAATATATATTATACAGTTAGAAAAATAGTAAGATTCATTTGTAATAACAAAAAGTTCAGAGTACCAAGGGAACTAATGAAAAGAAATTCAGGAGAAGGTAGCCTAGCTGTTCCATATCTTAAATTGTATTATAAAGCAACAATCATCAAAACTGCTTGGTACTGGCTAAGAAATAGAGTGGTGGATCAGTGGAATAGGTTAAGTATGCAAGATATAGTAGTCAATGACTAGAGTAATCTAATATTTGATAAACCCAAAGACCACAGCATTTGGGATAAGAAATCACTATTTGACAAAAAACTGCTGGGAAAACTGGAAAAAAGGTATGGCAGAAAGTAGGCATAGACCAAAATCTCACACCATATACCAAAATAAAGGCAAAATGGATTCATGATTAAGATATAAAGGCTGATACTGTAAGCAAACTAGGAAAGCAAGGAATAGTTTACTTATCAAATGTATGGAGAACAGAAGAATTCATGACCAAACAGGAGATAGAGAACATCATGAAATGCAAAATGAATAACTTTGATTACATTAAATTGAAAAGTTTTTGCATAAACAAAGCCAATGCAACCAAGATTAGAAAGCAGAAAATTGAGAAAGAATTTTTACAACCAGTCACTCTGATAAGGGCCTTATTTCTAAAATATATAGATAATTAGGTCAAATTTATAAGAGTACAAGTCATTCCCCAATTGATAAATGGTGAAAGGATATGAACAGGTAGTTCTCAAATGAAGAAATTAAAGCCATCTATATTCATATGAAAAAATGCTCTAAATCACTATTGATTAGAGAAATGCAAATCAAAACAACTCTGAGGTATCACATCACACCTATCAGATTGGCCAACATGACAGAACAGGAAAATGATAAATGTTGGAGAAGATATGGGAAAATTGGGACACTAATGCATTGTTGGTGGAGTTGTGAAATGATCCAGCCATTTTGGAGAGCAATTTGGAACTATGCCCAAAGGGCTATACAAATGTGCATACCCTTTGACCCAGCAAAAGCACTTTTAGGACTATATCTCAAAGAGATCACATAAATGGGACAAGGACCCACATGTACAAAAATTATTTATAGCAGCTCTTTTTGTGGTGGCAAAGAATTGGAAATTGAGAGGATGCCCATCAATTGGGGAAGGGCTGAACAAGTCGTGGTATATGAATGTAATGGAATACTACTGTGCTATAAGAAATGATGAGCAAGCAGACTCTGGAAAAGCCTAGAAAGACTTGTATGGTCTGATGCTGAGTGAAGTGAGCAGAACCAGGAGAATGTTGTACACCATAACAGCCATGTGGTGGGATGACTAATATTGATAAACTTAACCCTTCTCACCAGTACAGGAAGTAAGATATCTCCAAAGGTCTCATGATGGAAAATGCTATCCACATCCAAAGAAAGAACTATGGAGTTTGAATGCAGATTAAAGCATACTATTGGGTTTTTTTTTCTTCTGTTGTGGTTTGTTTCCTCTTTCTGGTGGTTCCTCCTATTGATTCTAATTCTTATTCACAACATAACTAATGTGAAAATATGTTTAATAGGAATGTATATGTATAACCTATATCAGATTATGTGCCATCTTGGGAAGGGAGGTAGGGAGGAAGGGAGAGGAAAATTTAAAACTCAAAAGCCTATGGAAGTGATTGTCGATGATCAAAATAAATTAAAAAAAAAGAAGTTAAAAAAATAACAATCTCTCAGTGCTCAAAAAATTAGACAACACTCCAAGATTAGAACTTTCAAAGAAATTGCTAACCTTCATTGATACAGAGTGTTTCCTCTTTCTGGATTGTACTACATTAATAGAATTGTAGGTCTAATTCCTGCCACCTATCTGAGAGGGAGATGAGGAGAAAGGTTAATTTAACTAAGATTACTGGAAAAAAAAATCCTTATTTGGGACAGTGAAAAAAACTGTATATGAGCAAAGGAGGAATATATTAAATTACATTGTTTTGTTTAGAACTAGTGAATCAACTGAACACAGTGACCAATTTTACAAATAGATTGTGCATGAAAATGGAACTAATTGAATTATAGCCTTCATTACAAAGCCAGATATTCAAATCGTTCAGATCAGTTTTCTAAAGGTGTAACACAACAAGCTGAGTCATATGGTTCCACCATTTATCCCACTGAATTAAAATATTTGCATACGAAATGCTGCCACATATTTCTTCAGGAGTAAGCATCAAATAAATAAAATGCCATTTTGTTGCACAATTAACTGATGGGGAAAATGGAAATTCCTCATTTGCAGCATGAATCATTGCCATCATCCACTCCACCAAGATATTAGTAACAATCCTTTCTATGAAGGGCATTGGATATACAAATACAACATGAAAAAGAAAGCAGTCTTTGTCTTCAAGGAGCTTATATTTTCCTAGAAATATATATATATATATATACATATATATATATACATACATACACACATACACACATAAACAAATGAATATGCTCATGATAAATTGAAAAGGAAGGAGTGAATGCTAACAACTAAGGGAATCAATAAATTCTTGCAGAAGATAGTGCATAAGAAGAATCTTGAAAAAAGAGCTAGAGATTCCAAGTGGTAGAGATGAGAAAAGAGTTCATTTCAGGTATGAGACAAATGATGGAAAGGCATGGAGACAGGACATAAACCATCACTAGGTCTGCTTCCTCTAATGTAGATTTGAATTAGATTGTGAAGGGCTTTAAATGCAAAGTTAGTAGATTTAGAAGAGAACTCAGAAGCCATTTAGATGGATCCTCTTATATTACAGACAAGTGAACCCCCCCCCCCCAGTTACACAGGTAACTGGAAGGCAGAGGTAGAAGGTAACAGGTGACAAAGCTAGAATTTGAATCTGGAGCCCTGGTTCCACATCTAGTGCTTTTTCCTCTGTACTATCTTGCCCACTATTTATGTTACATGTAATAGGGAACCACTGGTACCACTGGGGTCCATTGTGATTCTTTTTTTGACCAATTACCAAGTCCTTTTTACCATCTTTGGCTTGAGAGCTCCCAAAGCTAATGCTGCTTCTCTTGCCAACACCTAGTTCTACCACTGATGTTTCAACCACGTTTTCATGTCCTTCCAATGGTGTTATAAGACTGTGTATTGGGAAATATAGAAGTCTCCAAAGAATTAGTGTCATCCAAAATGCACTGTGAGGTATATATAGGTGAGAAAAGTGTATAAAACATTTCAAACCAGAGACTGTGAAGAAGTGGTAAAAATTATATTATCAAAGAACAATATGACCAGAAAAAAATAGGGACCAACCACACAGTGAGAGTGATAAAAAATAACTACTGACCACCTGTGTATTTATACGATGTCAGGAGATCAAGTGAAAAACCTGAACACGTTAAGAGGATCATCAGTAGGAAAGTTATGGGAATAAATGAACAGGATTCACACATGATATGGAGCCTTGCATGCCTTGCTGGAATGGTAGGGATGAGAACACAAGTTCATCAAAATATTCATAAGAAGAAAACAATTGATGATCTCAGTGTATACATACATACATACATATATGTATATATATATATATACACACATATATATGTATATATATTTACATTAAGGAGGTGGAAAATGACTTTACTGTTTCTAACTATTGTTATTATAATTTCTAATAAATAGGTTTAGTTCTGTTAAACGAACATAAAGATACTATTAATATATACTTCCAGTTCATATTATCTATACCCTCAGAAAACAATAATTAAAAATTAGTGTGATCAGGTAGGATGTAAGGATGAAAATGTTCTTCATTCATATAGATCATTTCCATTTTGAGGAATGACAATAAAGGGGAAAAACTGTAAAGTATAAAATAAAAAAAAAACTTGGCTTTTTTAAGAGCCAAAGATTTTATTTTATTTTTTATAAATAAATAAGTTCTATTACTTTTTCCACATTCTAGGTAAGTTGAGAGAAATTAGATGGTTTGTTTTAATTCATTGTTTTGTTTTAATCAGAAAAGAAACAGAAAATGTTGGGCTTTGTGTCATCTGTATATTGGTTTGTGTGAAATATCTCTAATATAGAATCATCAGTTTTGAAATACATGGACCAAGAAAAGTTATTGAGTCCTGGAAAATTCTACAACTAAGAAAATATATTAGTGGATGAACAATTATTATAATACTTTAAAGTGTGTATACCTAATGTTCCTTAAATGAAACTATAATAACAGTCTTTTCCAATCATTCAGTAATTCATCTGATTTCTGTGACAAATTAAGATGCTGGGATTGCTGTAGCAGGCAAGGGACAAGCTGTAAAACTCCCCCATCTCAAACCCTCCAATCCATGTTAATAGGATTGATCTTTTTTTAATGTGGGTAGGGGAAAAATCTAAAGATGTTACATACAAAAGGGCAGGCTTTAATAACTTTCATGTAGAAATCAAATATTTGCTGCCCCTGAAAAGCCATCAGAGCAGAAAATAAATTACCATGTGAAATAACCTGAGCTCTTGAAATGTTGGCATTCATTGAAACCATTTATGTGAAAATCTGAAGATAATTTAGCTGATAAAATCCAGAATCAAATTTGTGATATCACACCTGACCTGAATATTATTTCTAAAAGTCAGGATATTAGCCACTATATGTACAGTTCACAATGGGCTTTTCTCCAAGCACTATAATGAAGGTAATGCAAATATTATTGTTTATCTTTTTCAGATGAAGAAAAGAAGACTAAGAGAGGTTAAATGATTTTGCAGTCATACAACACAGACAGAATAGGATCCTATGTCTAACTGCACCACATTAAGACTGCTTGTTTACTGTCTACAAAGATAGACATATGCATTCATTTAAAAATATATAAATCTACCCTGTTAAAACCCTTTATTTGTCATACAACTTGTGTCATAAGCATTTTCCTTTCAGGAAGTAATTTACTTTTTGTAAAAGGATCTAAATGTATTTAAGAGGATTCTCACTTCTCCAAAACATTGACTTCACCAAGATGATAGAGGAAATTTAATACCGGAAATCCGTACCATAAGGTCATCAGTACCTTTTACAAACATCTAAAGGGAAAGAAACCCTGAATCCTAATATAAATCAATCAAAATTAATAGCCAGATGTGAACAAGGTGTGCACAATTCCATTAAATCAATCATTCATTCAAAGACATTTCTAGGAAATGTCAGAGAAAGTGTCATCGAATTGGCTAAGGAAATTTGGTAATGCCTTGAAGATTGTCTATAAAATAGCAACTCTATATGAAAGATGAAATTTGAGGGTCTATCAGGCTAAAGGGGATTACAGTCTGGCCAAAGTTTTGAGAGATAATCATTTGAGAGGTAAGGAGAAAGTGCTTTCCTGCCCTCCTTACCTTTCTACTAAAGGATGTCATGAAATGTGGAGGGTCACTGAACTGAGGTCCTTTCAAACATTAAATTTGATGACCAGTGCAGGAAGGGAGGCATCCCAGCAAGCCAGTGGCAAACCACACCTCAGCAAACCAGTAACCAGGCCCCTACAACCCAGTACAAAAAGCCTAGGACGGTGCCCCCTATGCACAGAAGTGTGGATCAACTTTAAAAGCCAAAGAAAAGGCAAGGAACATGAGCAAAAAGCAACATAGAAAAACAATGACCACAAAAAAACTATCTTGATGGCAGGGAATATCAAAACACAAATTCAAGAGAGGATAACATTGACAATATACTCATATCTGAAACCTCAGAGTGGAATATGAACTGGTCTCAAGTCCAAAAAGGTTTCCTGGAAGAGCTCAAGAAGGATTTTAAAAGTCATATAAGGGAGGGAGAAGAAAAACTGAAAATTAATTTAAAAATACAGTTGACAAAATGGAAAAAAGTGCACTGAGGAGAACAGCTCCCTAAAAAGTAAAATGGACCAAGTGGAAAAGGAAGAACAAAAGCTCACTAAAGAAAACAATTCATTAAAAACTAGAATTGAGCAATTAGAAGCTAATGACTCTATGAGACATCAATAATTAGTCAAACAAAATCAAAAGAATGAAAAAAATAGGAGAAAATGTAAAATTCCTCATTGGAAAAGCAACTGACCTGGAAAACAGAGCCAGGACAGATAGCTTAAGGATTATTGGACTACCGGAAAGTCATGAGGAATACAAGAGCCTGGACAGAATCTTTCAGGATATTATCAAGGAAAACTACACTGAGGCCCTAGAACCAGAGGGTAAAATACTCATTGAAAGAATCCACAGATCACTTTTTCAAAGAGATCCCAAATTGAAAACACCACAGAATATTGAAGCCAAATTCCTGAATTATTAGTCTAAGAAGAAAATCCTGCAAGTAGCAAGAAAGAAACAATTCAAATATCTTGGAACCACAGTCAGGATTACACAGGACTTTGCAGCTTCTACATTAACAACCACAGGGCTTGGGATATGATATTACATAAGGCAAAGGAGATTGGATTACAACAAAGGATCAACTACTCAGCACAACTGAGCATAATCTTTCAGGCAAGGAGATGGACATTCAATGAAATAGAGGACTTCCAGACTATCCCGATGAAAAGACCAGAGTTCAATGGAACACTTGATCTTCAAATACAACACTCAAGAGAGCCATAAAAAGGTAAACAGGAAAAGAAAAAAAAATCCATGTTATTGAATAAAGTAAACTGTTTACATCCCTACATGGGAAGATGCTATGTATAACTCTTGAGAACTTATCTTTATTATGACATTTAGAAAGCATATACATAGACAGAAATGACAATAAAAAACCTACTGAAGTGGTGAAAAGGAATTGTAATAGGAGAAGAGGAATGGAGGAAGGAGAAAAGGGTAAATTACATCACATAAAGAGGCACAAAGATGTATTACAGTAGAGGGAAAGAAGGGAGGGAGATGAGCATTGTTTGAACTTTACTCTCATCAGATTTGGCTCAATAAAGGAATAACATACAGTTAGGTGTAGAAATTTAACTTGCCATGTAGGCAATGGGAGGGGAAAGAGGAAAGAAAAGAGAAGAGTGGAGAGAAGGGAGGGAAGAAGTAGTAAGAATAAAGGGAACAAAAAGGGAGGAGGATGATAGTAGGGATGGCAGATTGAAGGAGGAAGTGGTCAAAAGCAAAAATCTAATGAGGAGGGAAAGGGAGAAAAGGAGAAAGAAAAGCATAAATGGGGGAGTGGGGAATAGGGTGGAGAGAAATACACAGATAGTGATCATACCTGTGAACATGAAAAGGATGAACTCTCCTATAAAACAGAAAAGGATATCAGAATGGATTAAAAAACCATAATCCTAAAACATGTTGTTTATAAAAAACACATTTGAAACTGAGGTATACACATAAGGAAAAGGGAAAAAGCTGGAGTAGAATATAAGTAGAAGTAAAGACAAGCAGGGGTAACAATCCTGATCTCAGGTAAAGAAAAATAAAAATATATCTTATTAAAAGAGATAAAGAAGGAAACTACATCCTGCTAAAAGGCACCATAGATAATTAAGTAAGAGTACTACTGAACATATATATATGCACCAAGTGGTATAGCATCCAAATCCTTAGAGGAAAATTTCAGGGAGTTACAGGAAGAACTAGGGAGCAAAATATAACAGTGGGGGGATATCAACCTCCCTTTCTCTGAACTAGATGAATCTAACCATGAAATAAACAAGAAAGAAGTTAGGGTTGTGAATGCAATTTTAGAAAAGATAGATGTGGTAGACATCTGGAGAGAAGTCAATGGGGATAGAAAGGAATATACTTTTTTTTTTATTTTCTTAGGGGTACACGGCACTTACATAAAAATTGACCATGCACTAGGGCATAAAAATCCCACCATCCAATGCATAAAGGCAGAAATATTACATGCATCCTTTTCAGATCATGATGTAATAAAATTATATGTAATAAAGGTCCATGGAAAGATAGACTAAAAATTAATTGGAAACTAAATAATCTAATGCTAAAGAACAAATGAGTAAAACAACACATCATAGGAACAATCAATAACTTCATTCAAGAGAATGACAGTAATGAGAAAACATACCAAAACTTATGGGATGCAATTGGGGAATGGCTGAACAAGTTGTGGTATATAAATGTAATGGAATGCTATTGTTCTATAAGAAATGATGAGCAAGCAGACTTCAGAAAAACCTGGAGAGACTGACATGAAGTGAGCAGAACCAGGAGAATACCATACACAGTAACAGTCCCGTTGTGCAATGATTAACTTTGATAGACTTAGCTCTTCACAGCAATACAGGGATCTAAGACATCTTTAAAAGAACACATGATGGAAAATGCTATCCATATCCAGAGAAAGAACTTTGGAGTTTGAATGCAGATTGAAGCTTATTATTTGCTCTTTTTTTAAAGTTCTGTTTTGTTTTGTTTCTTTTTTCTTATGGTTCCTCCTTTTGGTTGTAATTCTTCTTTACAATATGAGTAATATGAAAATATGTTTAAAAGGAATGCATATGTAAAGCCTATATCAGATTGCATGCCATCTTGGGGAGGGAAGCATAAGTGATGGGGGAGAAAATTTAAAACTCAAAAGTTTATGAAAGTGAATGTTAAAAACTAGAAAATAATTAAATAATTGAATTTAAAAAAAAACATTAAATTTGACTGTCCCTTTCCCTCTCCCCAAGACAGCAGGCATTCTGAATAACCCTTCCCCTCACCTGCCCTCCCTTCTATCACCTCTCCTCTTATCCCCTTCCCTTTCTATTTTCCTATAGGGCAGGATAGATTTCTACACCCCATGGCCTGTACTTCTTATTTCCCAGTTGCATGCATGTAAAAACAATTTTTAACATTTGTTTTTAAAACTTTGGTTTCCAGCTTTTCTCCTTTCCTCCTTGCCCACTCACTCTCATTGAGAAGGCAAACCACTTGATACAGGTTACACATGTGTAGTAATGCAAAACACTTCCATAATAACCATGTTGTGAAAAACCAACTATATTTCCCTTCATCCTATTTGGCCCCCCATTTATTCTATTGTCTTATTTGATCCTGTTCCTCCTTAGAAGTGTTTGCTTCTGATTATCCCTCCCCCAATCTGCACTCCCTTCTATCATCCCCTCCTCTCTCATCCTCTTCCCTCAAATTTCCCTGGAGGGTAAGACAGATTTCCATGCTCAGTTGAGTGTCTATGTTATTCCCTCCTTAAGACAAATCCAACAAGAGTAAGATTCATTCATTCACTCTCATATCTGCCCTCTTCCCCTCCATGGTAAAAGCTTTTTCTTCCCTCTTTTATGTGGGATAACTTACCCCATTCTACCTCTCCCTTTCTAGTGCAGCTAGGTGGCACAGTGGATAGCACACCAGCCCTGAAGTCAGGAGGACCTGAGTTTAAATCCAGCCTCAGTCCAAACACTTGACACTTACTAGCTGTGTGACCCTGGGAAAGTCACTTAACCCCATTGCCTAAAAAAAAACAAAATAAAACAAAAAAAATGCTTTCCTTCCTACCTTCCCTTTCTCCTTCTCCCTGTACAATCCTCTCTCACCACTTAATTTTATTTTTTAGATATCATCCCTTCATATTCAAGTTACCCTGTGCCCTCTGTCTTTATGTATTCCCTCCTACTCCCTTTACTACTGAGAAAGGTCTCATGAAGTTACAAATATCATCTTTCCATGTAGGAATGTAAACAATTCAACTTTAATAAATTCTTTATGATTTCTCTTTCCTGTTTACCTTTTCATGCTTCTCATGAGTGTTGTATTTGAAAGTCAAATTTTCTATTCAGCTCTGGTCTTTTTATCAAGAATCCTTGAAAGTCCTCTATTTCACTGAATGTCCATTTTCTCCCTAAAGATTATACTCAGTTTTGCAGGGTAGGTGATTCTTGGTTGTCATCCTAGTTCCTTTGACCTCTAGAATATCATATTCCAAGCTCTCTGGTCCCTTAATGAAGAAGCTGCTAAATCTCATGTTATCCTGAATGTGTTTCCACAATACCTGAATTATTTCTTTTTGGCTAATGTGATATTTTCTCCTTGACTTGGGAACTCTGGAATTTGGCTATAATATTCCTAAGAGTTTTCCTTTGGGGATCTCTTTTAGGAGGTGATTGGTGTATTCCTCCAATTTCTATGTTGCCCTCTTGTTCTAGAATATAAGGGCAGTTTTCCTTGATAATTTATTGAAAGATGATGTTTACGCTCTTTTGTTTATCATGACTTTCAGGTAGTCCAATAATTTTAAAATTATCTCTCCTGGTTCCATTTTCCTGATCAGTTGTTTTTCCAATGAGATATTTCATATTGTTTTCTTTTTTATTTTCTTCATTGTTTTGATTGGAAAGGTATATTGCTCCAGGCGGGAAGAGGAGTGCAGTTCGGCATGGGGGCACAGGCAGAACAGGCCCCAGCGAACCTGGAGCAGGCCTCAGAGGACTGAATCACAAGCAGCTGTGGTGGTTTCCAGACTTCTCAACCGATGAATGCCAAAGACAAGTTAGAAGGTCAGTAGGAAAGGTCTGTTGGACCACAGTGAGAGAGGAGCATGGTCCAGCCCCAGTCAGCTGTTTTCAGAGATACTTCTAGGGACCTATCAATTTTCAGTTCTTCCGAGGTGATATGATCAAAGGTGAGGTGTTTACTCCTTTCCTGGCCTGTGCTCTGGTCTATGAGTGACCACAAGCATTCTTTTCCGCATTAGCACTGTGAGGAGGATTCCCTCTCCATTACTGACACAAGCTCCACCATGCCAGCACTCCTCCTCACCCCAGGATCACCACCCAGAACTGTGACCCAGCTCCATGCAGGGGCACAGCAAGAGAATCCTGCCTCAGCACCAACAAAGAGATTCTTGTAATCCCCCTCCAATCAGCCACTAGATCCCCACTCCATCTGTAGGGTGAGAGCTGCAGAAGCAGCTGCTGCACCAGGGCTGTGCTGAAACTGGGGCTGGACCATGCCATTCTCTCATCAAGGTCTGACAGACCTTTCCCACTCATCTGCTAAGCTGTCATAGGCAATTGTGGGTTGAGAAGTCTGGAAACCACCACAGCTCCCCTTGATTCAGTCCGCTAAGATCTGTTCCAGGTTCTTTACCTGCATGGCCCATGCTGAACTGCACTCCTTTCCCATCCTGGAGCAATAGATCTTTCCAATCAACCATCCAGATTGTCTTGGGCTAGAAATTTGTTTGACTCTTTATTTTTATGGGGTGTGTTGCTCTAGAATTTGTTTAGAGACATTTTTACAGACATTTGGAGGGGTTTGGGGGAAAGCTCAAGCAGGTCACTGCTTTTACTCTGCCATCTTGGCTCCACCCCCTAGGATAGATTGTTTAATTTGCTAGTGTTCAAACTGACCAAAAATTGAATGGATAAAAACAAACAAAAACATATATGTAATCTTCTTTGACATGTTAAAAAGTACGCTTTCTTAACTTTCATGCTTGAAAATTACTACTTTTAAATTCTTACTAATGCACAATATATGTTCTACACATCTAATTTCAAATATTTGCTTTGAAAATATGATCAAGAATTTATTTTAATGATAAAAACAATTCAGGATTAAAAGCAATATTACTAAATGTCCCAGATTCAAGGTTTTCAAAATCTATAAAAAAATGTTTACATATGATTTTTTTAGTTGTCTATAGAAGTCTTAAAGATAAAAAAAAAGACTTTTTGTGAAATGTTTTCTTCCTCTTCTCCTCCTTCTCTCTCTCTCTCTCTCTCTCTCTCTCTCTCTCTCTCTCTCTCTCTTTCTCATTCTTATTTTCTTTTTCTCTCTTCTTCCCTATTACTTTGTGCCCATGCACCTGCTTTTCTCTCTTTTTCAGTCACCTCTTGGTCTCTCTTTTGTCTGTCTTTCTATCTCCCACATGCTCACAAACTCATTCGCTCACTTTTATGCACATACTCCTTAGATCTACTGAGTCAAACATTATGGGTATGGGGAGGGTTACGCAAAATCCCCAAACTATCTTGACAGACTATATGTGGGGGAAGAAGAAAAGATTTTTTTTAAAAGAAAACAAATAAAAAAAACCAACCGTAATCTCAAAGATAAAAGAGAGTTCAGAATTTCATCAAATTTCCCAAGCCTAATCAAATATGCTATTGAGATGTTTACATGTCCAAGTACATCTAAATTCCTCTACCAAGTATGTATTTATTTTTGTCATATACACATGACATTGGAACACTCTCAGGGTCCGATCAATAATGTACTAGACTGGAAATTAGATAACTTATATTATAGCTTTGGCTCTGTAACTGATGCACTTTGTACTATTGTTTGTTCCTCTTTCTTTGAGAAAGAAAGAAATCAGTACTGCTCTACCCTCATTTATGCAAATGCTATTATTCTCAAATATATTCCTGAAAGTAGTAGGGAGCTACAGCTTTTTATCGAATTGGGGGAGAGAGGAGGGGTGACATGGTCATACCCATGCAAATTTGATACCTGAGTGGAGGATAAAATGGAATGGAGAGATAATTCCAGGAGGAAGACCAACCAACGTGTTATCAGAATAGTCTGGGGGCAAGGGGATGAGAGCCTATACAAAGGTGGTAGCAATGTCAGATGAGAAAAGAAGGTATATATGAGAGATTGTCAAGGTAATAATGAAAGGAATTGAGAAGTGATTGGATATGGGAGTCAGTATAAGGAGTGAAAGATGATACTTGCATCCATTCATATAGATATAGATAGAGTTATAGATACTTGTTTATATATACACACATATGCATAACATGAATACACACATATACATATGCGTGTATGTGTGCGTATATTATAGCTAGCAAACATATAACACTTTAAATTTTGCAAAACATGCATTTCTTTTTTTTTTACTGTTAATACATTTGATTCTCAAAGTTTCTCCAAACACTGTAAAGTATGTACCAATATTATCCACATTTTATAGATGGGGAAACTAAGGCTGAGATAGGTTAAATGACTTTATCAAGGTCATACAAATACTAAATGTCTAAGGGAGTCCTTGAATTCAGGTTTTCCTGAGTCTAAGTTCCATATTGTATCCACTGTATTAACTAGCTATCTCTGTTTCTTTATGCACATATACATACATGTATGCATGTATACACTGATCTACATGTGTGTATATACATGCATGTATAATATGTGTATATACATACACATATGTACACATATTTTAGTTGATTTTTGTTTGCCATTCATAAATATTTGGAATTCCTTTCTTTTCATTTTTTTTATGTTCCAAAACTACCAAATATTCCTCTTCTTTAATTTTCACTACAAAAAAAAATAGAGGCTCATAGACAATATTCAGCTAGCCCTGGATGTGTACAGCTAGGAGATTTTTACAAACTCTAATCCAAAAAAGTGGTATAATAGAGGATAATGCTATTCAGACTCTGAGTGTAGGATTCTAATTGTCCCTCATATGACAGCTCGGGCTCCCCAGACTTAGATGATGATGAAATGGAACTGGGAATACAAAACATATCAGAAAATGAGCCTATAGATTATAAAATGAAAAGAAACATTCTAATATGATGTTGCCATTCAGTGAGATGTACCAGAATGATCATGCTTATATGGCCATAGTTAAAACCGATATGTGATACCTTACAGGCCTAAATTAAAACAAAACAGCAATGTCTTTGCATGGAAACACCCAGGAGAATCAGCAGTAGCCATGATATAGCCCTCATTGTTTATCCAGAAGGAAGATCAAATAAGATAATATTTGTCTAGTCCTTTCTAAATCTTAAAACATCATAGAAATGCTATAATAATTGTTATTATATCTACATTTCTTGATAAATTTCCTTTGGATATGAAGATTGAATATAAGATTGTACAATGGATTTTAACTCATCACTTAGAAACCCAGGGTTATCATATGGAAATCTCTTTAGACAGCATTTTTTACTAACATTTGAAGGAACATATGGAAAGGATCAATCTCCTCTTCAACTTCTGAAAATTCACCACTTCAAACAAGGATGATATATTCTCTTGCACAAATAACAATGAGACATAAAACAGAAATTTACACTTGTCAAAAATGTTTACAGCTCTCATTGTGTAAGTCTAGTAGAGTTTAAATATTAGAAGGATTCCCTATAGATGAGGTCATCCAGATGTTCCTGTTTGGGGATAATAGTGTAATAATTACCCTTGGGATATTGAAGAGCTTTCTAAATTAGTGCTGGCACAACACAAAACAAAAATACTTACTATGTATCAGGTTCTGTATTAAATTCTGAGGATACAGAAATAGGAAACAAAACAGTGCCTGATTACAAAGATTGCAACAGGAGAAAGAGCATTCAAAAACAAACAAACAAACAAACAAACAAACAAACAAACAAACAAACAAACAAAC
>NW_020954596.1:69156678-69188861 GCF_900497805.2 Vombatus ursinus
AACAAACAAACAAACAAACAAACAAACAAACAAACAAACAAACAAACGCAATCTACTCACCAGCCATATACAAGATAGATGGATTATTATCTTAGAGGGAAGACACTAGCATTAAGGGGAACTTAAAAAAAACTTTCAGAGAGTAGGATTTTGGTTGAGTCTTGAAGGAAGCCAGAGAATGTGAAAGGGCAGAATTAAGGAGAGTGAGGGAACAGAGTTTGTTGTCTGGGGAACAGCAAGGAAACTAGTGACACTGCTTTGTGAAGTGTGCGGAAAGAAGTATGTGTTGGGCCTAAGAATACTGAAAAAAAAAATATTATCAATGAAGAATCCCAAAAAGAAAAGAGTAAAGGATATTATCAGAGAAATGTATGACTAGAAAAAAAATGAATTGACTTTGTTGTGTTAATGGATTATTAATGATATATAACCTGTGTGAACCATATCATTTCATGCAGTTTTTGATGAAATTTTCAGAGATCTAGAGAAATTTCCTTAGGATGTTGAGTAGACTACATCGAAGTAGTTATAGGTGTAAGTGGACACAAGAGTCAACAGATTGTAAAACAAAATGTGTAAGAGAGACATTATGACAGTGATAGAGACCTAGCTTTTGACTATTAAAGCAGATATACTGAAATTACATAAATGGCTAATTTCTTACATTTTCACTGTCAGAGTTGTATAATGTCATTTATACCTCAAAATGTCCAAGTATGACACTTTTTTAATGAATGGGAATTCTAATAACATCAATGTTCTCACCCAATCAATTTCTCAGGGCTGGTAAACATAATTCATTCTCTTAGAACGGACAGAGAGCTTTTCATTAATGAAACAACATCTGCTCTTTCTGAGTTAAATACATTCTCTGAAGGATAACAAAAATATAGCCACTAAATTGTAATTGTAATTGTAGATTGTTAATAATTTTGTTAAATGCTACATCTCTGAGAAAGAACAACTCAAGAAATGTAGGTTTAAGAAATTTGGAGAGTGAAGTACATCAACAAACTCACTTAGTAAGCAATTGCTCTAGAATTTGAATGCTTAATATAAGCTGAATTCATTTTCAAATAACCATATTACCTTATGGGAGTTGAACTCAGAATTATTCAACATTACAATTATACTTTGATATATCAATTAGTATTGACACAGAACTTATAAATGATTTCAAAGACTTTGAATAGACAATTAGTCATTTATATCATTTCAGTATATGTGCTTTAAACTAGTAAAAGACATCATGAAATTGAATTATAGTAATATCAAGTAATAATTCCAGCAAATATGGAGTATACTGGGAGTTTTTTGGTGACTCACATAGAGAACTGTATGCATTTTTACCACAACTAAGTGACTGTTCTCCAAATTCGGTGCAGCAAGCTTACTATTCATGGAGAGGTCAAGGAGATTGAAAAAGGCTACTCTATTCCCTAAGTTGTCAAGGGAATGAGGCATTCCTTACAAGAAAACATAAAGATAAAATAAACAAACAAAAATGAAGAAGGATTTTAAGATAAAGATTAAAGAAGGGAAAGGACTTGAAGGAGAAAAAGTGGTGCCTGACTAATATCAAGAGGCTGAAGGAAGAAATAATGTTATACAGAAGGGAAGAAAGACCATTAAACTCTTAGATGTAACTAATATTCAGCTTTTTCTCCAAAAAAGAAGTAGATGTATCATGATCTTAAAATGGTCAAATGAGGAAAAGACAAGGAGTTGTGGATGTTGATTCCCAAATGAAGTGATTTGTCAAGCTCATATTAACCAGAGAGTTCTTTTAGTAACAGACTTTAGGGGCACAGGTGCTATTTCCATCCCTTCTGCTAATGAAAAGCAAGAAGATTTTTCTGAAGATCTTCAGAAGAGGGGAGCCACATTTAAAAACTTAAACTTCTGATTAAGGAGCTGGCATTTTAGAATTAGAAATGGATTTATGGGCCATGGCTTAAAATATAATTTTGGCATACTATTGACCAAGGATGGAATGAAGCTCAAAAGAGATGGTAAGACTATATTTGCCAGAAATGCTAAAAATCTTATAAAAAGGTGTTTAAACTAAAGGAGAAAGGAAGAGATAAAACTAAATAAAGAATTGTGTGTGTAGACACATATACCAAGTTAGATACCATGGGGTATAGCTAAAATAGTAGAAGATTAGTATTACGAGAAACCAGAAATTCATGGAAGATAAAATCCAAGAGAAGTAATAAAATCTAGGCCCTCAGAGGTCTATACATAAAAGTACCAAGCATGAGTAATAAGCAGGATAAAGCAAAAATTCTAACGCAGAGAGTCAATATTGACATAGTAGATATCACAAAGACTTGGTAAGATGAATTGCAAGGGTATAATATGGTTCTGGAAGTGTATACTTTAATTAAAAAAAGAAAGGTAGAAAGGTAGAAAGGAGGAGAAATGGAGTATCATTGTATATCAGGAAGATATACTCATGAAAGGAAATTCAAGAACAAGAGTAGGAAAAATGTTTAACATTTCAGTGAAGTTAGATGGCAGCAGAAGCAGAAGAAATATCAATTTTGTTGAATAATACCAACCACCTCAGGATGGGGCAGGGGAGAGATGAGCAGTTTAGGAAACAGATTACAAGCCTACCACAAAAGAAAGACATAGAAGTGATGTTGGAATTATAATTTTCTAAAATCTCTTTTTCTCACAATTAAAAGTAAATCAGCTAATGAAATCTTAATTTGTAATAACTGTAATTTCATTATTAAAAATGCTAAGCAACTAATGAGAAGAATGGCAATTCTAGACCTGATTTTCGCCCAAAAGGATATTTAATCTTTGAACTCATTTGGGAGAAGTGATCATTCCAACTTGGTATTTGTAATAGAACAGACATATACATACACACACAGAGTTTAAGAAAATAATATTTCCAGAGAAGTAGAGAAAATTTAGATAGGATTCCACGGCCTAAATTCTTCAGAGGAGTTCAGCATGTGAGAAAAGGAAAATCATCAAGAATGAAATTCTGTGAAGACAAAGAGAAAAAAATTCAGAGGAAGAGGAAGGGTAGATATGGTGATTAAGTAAATGTACATGGATTCTTAAGGAAATTAAAAGAAGATGAAAATAAGGATAAAGTATAAGAAGTATGTTATGACTACCAGAGTTCAATATGAGCTGCCTAAGGTACATGAGAAATTCTAAGTATATAAAAAGTATTTTACTATCATATTGTTTTTGTTCCTTTTAAAATCTATACAGAGAGGTGGATCAAAGTCTGCTGCTTAGGTAGGATGAGATAAGGTGATTGATGATGAAGACAACTGAGCAATTACTCAGTTTTTATTTGACCAAATTTCCCTTCCATAGAGAATAATATTTTATGTGAATAACTGAACAAAAACTGCCTGGTAGAGGGTAAAAATCTATGCTATGTAGGAATACAAGGCAGCACCTCATTACCATTTTTATCAGGTCCAGATTATGTACTGTATACTATACATTTCAACTTTTAAAAAACATAGAATAAACAACTTTCATAGCAACTGCAGTGATTTTAGAGCAGCTAGGTGATGCAGTGGATAGAGCACTGGGGATGAAATCAGGAAGATTCAACCTCTTGAGTTCAAATCCCACCTCAGATACTTACTAGCAGTTTGACCCTGGACAAGTCACTTAAACATATTCGCCAAAGTTTCCTCATCTATAAATGAGCTGGAGAAGGCAATGGCAAACCACTTCAGTATCTTTGCTGAGGAAAAACCTAAATGGGGTTACAAAGAGTTGGATATGACTGCAACAACTGAACAATAACAACAGTGGTAATTTCTATAGAAATATAAACAATATAAATCAATTACCGCAATGAGACAAAAGGAAATGGAAAGACATTTTAGTCAGCAAACAGATAATTGCCAAGGGCAACATCAGGTTACAATCAAAAGTCATATGGAAACTCTTACAAAATTATAAAGGATGATTATAAGCAGTGTTATCACATAAAACACAGAGAATCAATGGAAGATTAAGCAGTTTTAAGAAATCTTGGCAAGATATCCAACTAAGCAAATTCAATTACAAGGTATTTAGGGAAATAACAATAGGAAAATAAAAAGAAAATTAAAAAAACAGAAAATAATGCAAGCGTTATTTTAACTCTCTTCTCTTTCAAAGACTATGGAAGCACTAAATTTGCACACTAATATCATAGTCCCATATGTAATTCTAGTTAAGATAGAAATAACGGGAAAAAGGGTAAAGACAGGCAAATCAGCGAGCTGGGAGCAAGTATATACATAGGGGAATTTCTTTTTTTGATTTTTAATTTTTTTTTAAATTTTTAACATGTGTTTTTAAAACTTTGGGTTACAAATTTTCTCCCTTCCTCCCTCCCCACCCACCCTCATGGAAAAGCAAACATTTCAGTACAGGTTATAGATATATAGTCATGCAAAATACTTCCACAGTAGTCCTGTTCTGAAAAACTAAGTTTATTTTCCTTCATTCTATCCTACACCCCATATGTTCTATTCTCTCTTTTGACCCTGTCCCTCCTCAGAAGTGTTTGCTTTTGATTATCCCCTTCCCCAATCTGCTCTCCCCTCTATCAACCCCCTGCTCTCTTATCCCCTTCCCCCCTTATTTTCCTGTAGGGTAAGATAGATTTCCATACCCCATTGTATATGTTATTCCCTCCTTAAGCCAAATCCTATGAGAATAAGATTCACTCATTCCCTCTCTCCTTCCCCCATTTCCCCTCCACTGTAAAAGCCTTTTCTTGTCTGTTTCATGTGAGATATTTTACCTCATTCTACTTCTCACTTTCTCCTCCCAGTATAATCCTCTCTCACCCCATAATTTTATTTTCCAGTTATCACCCCTTAATCTTCAACTCATCCTGTGCCCTCTATCTATCTATCTATCTATCTATCTATCTATCTATCTATCTATCTATCTATCTATATATACCTATAATTTTTTCCCTCCCACTACCCTAATACTGACAAAGGACTCATGAGTCACAAAAATCATCTTTCCCTGCAGGAATAATAAGCAGACTTAATAAGTCTCTTATGATTTCCCTTTCCTGTTTACCTCTTCCGTGTTTCACTTGAATCTTGTATTTGTAGGTCAAATTTTCTATTCAGCTCTAGTCTTTTCCTCGGGAATACTTGAAAGTCCCCTATTTCACTGAATGACCATTTTTCACCCTGAAGGATTATATTCAGTTTTGCTGGGTAGGTGATTCTAAGTTGCGGTTGTAACTCCTTTTCCCTCCAGAATATCATACTCCATGCCCTCTGGATCCTTAATGTAGAAGCTGCTAAATCTTGTGTTATCCTGATTGTGTTTCCACAATACTTGAATTGTTTCTTTCTGGCTGCTTGCAATATCTTTTCTTTGACCTGGGAATTCTGGAATTTAACTACAACATTCCTAGGAGTTTTCCTTTGGGGATCTCTTTCAGGTGGTGATCAGTGGATTCTTTCCATTTCTATTTTGCCCTCTGGTTCTAACATATCAGGGCAGTTTTCTTTGATCATTTCTTGAAAGATGATGTCTAGGCTCTTTTTTTGATCATGGCTTTCAGATAGTCCAATAATTTTTAAATTCTCTCTCCTGGATCTATTTTCCAGGTCAGTTGTTTTTCCAATGAGATATTTCACATTCTCTTCTATTTTTTCATTCCTTTGGATTAGTGCTACTGTGCCTTGATTTCTCAAATTGTCACTAACTTCCAATTTCTCCATTCTAATTTTTAAGGAAGTATTTTCTTCTTTAAGCTTTTGGACTTCCTTTTCCATTTTCCTAATTTTGCTTTTTAGGAGATACTCCTCATTGGCTTTTTGGACCTCTTTTGTCATTTGGGTTAGGCTATTTTTTAAGGTATTATTTTCTTCAGTAATTTTTGGGTATCCTTTAGCATTACTCTCAGTTTTTCCTCTACTTCTCTTACTTGTTTCTCAAAATCCTTTTAGAGTTCTTCCATGGCCTGGGACCAATTCATATTTTTCTTGGAGGCTTTGGATATAGAAGCTTTGGCTTCGTTGTATTCTTCTGGTTGTATGTTTTGATCTTCTTTGTCACCAAAGTAAGATAATATAGTCTGAGGTTTTTTGAGCTGCTTGCTCATGATCATGGCCAATTACTTGAGTTATAAACTCTTTCTTAGGGTAGGAGTCTGTTTCCAATGTGGAGAATGTAGTGTCCCAAGCTTCAGGGGTTTTGTGTAGCTGTTTTCAGGGATACTTCTAGGGACCTGTAAATTTTCAGTTCTTCCAAGGTGCTATGATCAAGGCGAGGTGTTTACTCCTTTCCTGGCCTGTGCTCTGGTCTATGAGCACTCTTTTCTGTCTTGGAATTGTGAGGAGGGTTTTCTCTCCACAGCCACTATAAGCTCCACTGCTCCACCACTCCAACACTCCTCCTCCCCAGGAAGAGCCACCCAGAACTGTGACCCAGATCCCAACACAGGCAAAGCAAGAGAATCCTGCACCAGCAAAGAGACCCCTGCAATCCCCCTCTGATCAGTCACTTAATTCTCCCTCAGTCTGTGGGCTGGAAGCTCAGGAAGCAGCCGCCACCCTGGGGGAATGGAGCTGGGACCCTGAGCTCCTCTCTCACCACTGTAGAAACAGACTTTTCCTACTGATCTTCTAAGTTGTCTTTGGCATTTCTGGGTTGAGAAGTCTGGAAACTGCCATAGCTGCCTGAGATTCAGTCCTCTGAGGCCTGTTCCAGGTTTGCTGTGGCCTGTGCGCCAAGGCTGAACTGCGCTTCTCTCCCTGCCTGGTGCTATATACCTCTCTGATCAACCATTCAGGCTGTCTTTGGCTGGAAATTTGTTTCACTGCATCTTTTTGTGGGTTCTGCTGCTTTAGAATTTGTTTAGAGTCATTTTTATAGGTATTTGGAGGGGTTTGGGGGAGAGCTCAAGCAAGTCACTGCTTTTACTCCACCATCTTGGCTCTGGCCCTCGAGGAATTTCTTGTTAGAGGCAATAGAGTTGAGAAGACATTGAGAAACTGATAGGAAAGACATTTGAAGGAAGAGAGTATGTATACCAAAAGCTTGAGGGGAAAAAAACATTTTCAAATTTAGTACTACTGAAAAAGACAACCAAAATAAGATCAATACTCACTAAGATATCTTCAAGATTAATTGGAAGAAATAACAATAGTAGAAAAAGCCAGTGACTTATCTGAGATCCCCTCAAACCTGTCTGAAAACCTTTAATTAATGCCATAAAATAATTCCTAGAGGAGCAGAACCCACAAAATGATGGAGCAAAATAATTTTCCAGCCAGAGACAACTTAGAAGGTTGGCAGGAAAGGTTTGTTGCTCCTTGGTGAGAGTGGAGCACAACTCAGCACAAGGTGTACCAGTACAGCCTTGGTTCTAACAAACCAGGAGCAGGCCTTGGGAGCCATTGAATCAGCAGTAATAACGGCTACTTCAGGAGCTCTCAGCCCACAGATGGTAAGGGGGTCAAACAACTGGTGAGAATGAGATCATAGGGTCTTCTTTGCTGGCCCTGAAGCAGGACTCTATTGCTTTGCTCATATCTGGATCACAGTTCTGGGTGGTACTTCCAGGGTGAGGTGAAGTACTAGCACACCAGAACTTATGGTCAGAGTGGAGGGGCAACCCTCCGCATAGTTTTACAGAAGAAAAGAGTGTTTGTGGTCATACAGAGGAGAACATAGACCAGGAGAGTTATAAATATCTCTCCTTTGATCATATCACCTTGAAAGAACTGAAAATTTACAGGTCCCTAGAAGTATCTTTGAAAACAGCTACAAAACAGGGCAGCTAGATAGCATGGTGGATAGAGCACCGGCCCTGAAGTTGAGAGGACCTGAGTTCAAATATGGCCTCAAACCAAACACTTGACACTTACTAGCTGGGTAAATCACTTAACCCCAATTGCCTAAAAAGAAAAAAAAAAGTTGCAAAAACAAAACAAACAAACAAAATCACAACACTCAAAGCATGGGAGAGTGTGCCCTGGAAGCAGATCCCTGTTTTTTTTTTTTTTCTTATTAATTTATTTTTAGTTTTCAACAATAACTTCTATAAGCTTTTGAGTTTTAAATTTTCTCTCCCTCCCTCCTAACCTTCCTCTGCATGATGGCATGCAATCCAGTATAGGCTCTACATATACATTCCCATTAAATATATTTTCACATTAGTCATGTTGAAAAGAAGAATCAGAACCAATAGGAGGAATCGCAAGAAAGAAGAAACAAAAAAGAAGAAAAAAAAAGAGCAAATATTATGCTTCAATCTGCATTTAAACTCCATAGTTCTTTCTCTGTATGTGGATAGCATTTTCCAGCATGAGATTTTAGGAGATTTCTTAGATCCTTGCATTGCTGAGAAGAGCTAAGTCTATCAAAGTTAATCATCACACAACATGGCTGCTACTGTGTACAAAGTTCTCCTGGTTCTGCTCACCTCACTCAGTATCAGTCCATATAAGTCTCTCCAGGTTTTTCTGAAGTCAGCCTGTTCATTATTTCTTATAGCACAAGAGTATTCCATTGCATTCATATGCCACAACTTGTTAAGTTATTCCCCAATTGATGGGTATTCCTTTGATTTCCAGTTCTTTGCCACCACAAAAAGAGCTACTATAAATATTTTTGTACATATGGGCCCTTTTCCCATTTTTATGATCTCAATGGGATATAGCCCTAGAAGTGCTATTGCTAGTTCAAAGGGTATGCACATTTTAATAGTCCTTTGGGCATAGTTCCAAATTGCTCTTCAAAATGGTTGCATCTTTTCACAACTCCACTAACAATGCATTAATGTTCCAATTTTCATATATCTTCTCCAACATTTATCATTTTCCTGTTTTGTTATGTTGGTCAATCTGATAGGTGTGATGTGGTGCCTCAGAGTTTTTTTCATTTGGATTTTTGTAATCAATAGTGATTAAGAGAATTTTTTGATATGACTATAGATGGCTTTAATTCTTCCTTTGAGAACTGCTTCTTCATATCTTGTGACCATTTATCAATTGGGGAATGACTTGTATTCTTGTAAATTTGACTTATTTCTCTATTTATTTTAGAAATGAGGCCCTTAGCAGAGACATTGGTTTTAGAAAATCTTTTTCACTTTTCTGTTTCCCTCCTAATCTTTGTTCCATTGTTTGTGCAAATGAGAACTTACATCATTTCAATTTAATGTAATAAAATTATCCATTTTGCATTTCATAATTTTTTCTATCTCTTGTTTGCTGATGAATTATTTCACTCTTCCTAAATCTGACAGGTAAACTACTCTTTGCTTTTTGACTTTATTTTGTTATATGGTGTGAGATTTTGGTCTATGCTTAGTTTCTGCCATATTCTCTTCCAGTTTTCCCAGCAATTTTTTTTCAAATAGCGAGTTTTTATCCCAGGAGCTGGGGTCTTTGGGTTTCTCAAACACTAGATAATTACAGTCATCACCTACTGTATCTTGCACACCTAACCTATTCTACCAATTCACCACTCTGTTGCTTAGTCAGCACCAAGGAGTTTTGATGCTTGCTGCTTTATAATACAATTTAAGATCTGAAACAGCTAGGCCACCTTCACCCACGTTTCTTTTCATTAGTTCCTTTGATATTCTGAACTTTAGTTCTTCCAAATGAATCTTGTTATTTTTTTTTAACTCTATAAAATATTTTTTGGTAGTTTGATTGCTATGGCGCTGAATAAGTAAATTAATTTAGGTAGAATAGTTTTTTTAATTATATTAGCTCAGCCTACCCATGAGCAACTTATATTTTTTTCAATTATTTAGATCTAACTTTATTTGTGTAAAAAGTGTTTTGTAATTGTGTTCATATTCTTCCTGAGTTTGTTTCAGCAGGTAGACTCCTAAATATTTTATAATGTCTACAGTAACTTTAAATGAAATTTATCTTTCTATCTCTTGCTGTTGGGCTTTCCTGGTAATATATAGAAATGCCAGTGATTTATTTGGGTTTATTTATACCCTGCAACTTTACTAAAGTTGTTTATTATTTCAAGTAGTTTTTTACTTGATTCTCTAGGATTGTCTAAGCATATCATCATAGCATCTTCAAAGAGTGATAGTTTTGTGTCTTCTTTGCTTATTGTAATACCCTCAATTTCTTCCCTATCGTAATACCCTCAATTTCTTTTTCTTCTCTTATTTCTAAAGCTAATGTTTCCAGTATGATATTGAACAACAGTGGTAATAATGGAGATCCTTGTTTCAGCCTGATCTTAGTCAAAATACTTCTTGCTTATCCCCATTACACATGATGACTGTCAGATTACATCAGATTGTCAAGATTTATTGGCATACAGTTGGGCAAAATAGTCCCTAATTATTGTTTTAATTTTCTCTTCCTTGGTGGTGGATTCACCCTTTTCATTTTTGATACTGGTAATTTGGTTTTCTTTTTTCTTTTTTTTAATTAAATTAACCAAAGGTTTATCAATTTTATCATTTTTTCCCATAAAAACAGCTCTTAGTTTTATTTATTAGTTCAATAATTTTCTTAATTTCAACTTTATTAATTTCTCCTTTCGTTGAGGATATTTATATTTAACACAAAGGAGAAGGAGTCTTTTTATGGAAACAGGGAAGGGTGGATGAGAGGATGATCATGAAAACTGAAGAAAAGGGATATGATATGAGTATCATATGTTCTACAGTATCAAATAACACAAAATGTTTTACAAAGATGAAGGTTTTAGAAAAGGCACATGGATTTGTCAATCAGAGTGTCATTAGTGACCTTTGAGACAAATGGAAGTCAGAATCCAATATATTTAAAGAATAGAAAATGAGGAATTGAAAATAGCAAATATGGAACAATTTTTGAGATGTTATTCATGGAAAGTAAAGCAAAAATACAGTGAAAAGTAGTTCTGTTTTCTCCATCCCAAACAAGTAGCATTGTCTTTGTTTGTTTCTAATATGATTATATGTATCAGAGAATTTTGCACTACAAAGCTAGTGTAACGGTCCACTTTTGTACTGCTGAAAATTCACTGTCAAGAGTGAAAAAATGACTGGCTAAAAAAAGAAAAAAATTACTTTTTAACTCCTCAATTATTCAAATAATTCATTGAAGAAAAGAATGTTGGCAATGTGGCTGTTTGGTTCAATGCATTTCTTCTGGTTCAGTGATTTTTAAAAAGTGTGCTCTTACAGTCACTGCCAACAGCATGAGTCTCTGGAGATCAGGGCACAACCACTAAAACAACAATAGATAAAAATTAAATTTAGTAGTGGCAGAATATGGAAAACATATAACTATGTAAAATAATACCTTAGAGAAGATACTTATTTCCTTAAATGATGATAGAGGCTATTTTCTGTATCTATATCTAGAGGCTACTTTGAGGGACTCAAGCCTGCAAAGTTTTATGATTACTCCAAGTTCTTTGAAAAACAGTTTACTGTAAAGTTATAGTTGTTTTACAGATTAGAATTTTAAACATATTTCCTTATTGTCAGCATATTTATTTTCAAAATAGAAATGGAATGCTATTAATATTTTAAAATTAATTCTCTTTCATAAAAAATATTGCTCAGCTTGCTTGGATTTTCATTTTATCCTGCATGAATCAATGTTAGCTGAAATAAAATAGATTATAAGAAATTGTAATTTTGTGATGAAAGAATACCAAAATTTGGAGATTTTGTTTCCTATTGCTATATAAAAGAACACAGCATATGCATTTCTGCTCATTTCTTCAATTACATAACATTAAATATACAATCACTTTTCATTAGTCAAAAGTAAATAAATGCTCTACTTTAAAAGGGTTGTTTTAGCCACTCTCAAAATTTGGGCCTAAAAGTTTCTTTCTTCCACACAAAATTACTATATTTAAAAATGGAAATAAAAAATAATATTTAGCCTCAGAATTGGAAAGGACCTTCAGATGCATCTAGTCCTCTAATTCCACACAATGAACTCCCATCCCATTTTTTACAGGTGACCATCTAAATCTGCTTAAACACTTTCATTAAGAATAATAGGTAGCTAAAGACTTTATGAAATTTTAAAGAGGATTACAGATTGAATTATTAGGAAATCTTCCCTATTTAAGTCAAAATCAGCTCCCTTGTAATTTCTACGAATTAATGTTTAGTCTTGAGAAGAAAAGATTAGGGATGATGTAATGGCTTTCAAATGGAATAGGGTTTGGATTTATTTTGCTTGACCTAGAAGACAAACTTAGGAGCAATGAGCTGAGGTCATACAGAGGTGAATTTAAGCTTTATGTCAGTAAAACAAAAATTTCTAACTCAACAGAACTGAATGATGCTGTGACTTTATAAAATTGAATAGTCTTTCCAATGAAATAGATGTGTGGGACAGAGACCACTACTCAAATTCAAAACAAAGACTTAGTTACCTTGAAAGCAGAAAGGAGTTTATTGCTTTCTCATGAGAAAGGGTACCACCCCTGGTCGACCTAATGGCACCGGCCAGGGAGGATGCTTACCGGTACAAGTTGGTTACAGAAAGCAAGGCTTATTTATACTCTAACATGAGTTCCTCCTCCCAAACCCCCTTCCCCTTCTCCCATTGGCTAAGATTCAGGGGGCACAATCTATTCACAGAAATCTTCCCCAGCAACAGAGTACACAAGTTTGCCGGGAAAAAAGAAAAGGCAGGAAGTCTTGCAAGGGTCTATGTGCTTAAACAGGGTCTGGGGGGTTTTGACAAGGTGAGAAGGGAGTGTTTTAACAATATAATTAAATTCCTTGAGAAGGCCATCTACAACAAGTGCCTCCAATTTCTCTCCTCCCACTTTTCTTCCTATCTGGCTTCTGACCTTATCTCTCTCCAAATGACCAGTGATCTCCTAATTATTGCCCTTTGTGAGAACTATTAACAAGAACTATTAACCCTCTGAGGAGGCTTCACTTCTGAGAGATCATCTCTCACATAGATATAGCCATTTTAAATTTGACCATCCTTTCCAATCTTGTCCATGTCCTCACACTAGTTTGCCACAGGAAGTCTACGCAGTATGCTTGGAGACTTCTTTTCTGTCTCTCAGCATTGTCTCATTTCATTAAGATAGGTCATACTATACTATACCCATCTATAAAGTTTATGGTTGCTTTTAACTCAGACATTTCATATTTACCCTTTCTGGAAGAACTTCATACCTATTGCATAGTTCTAGTGATACCAGTTATTACTCATCTCCTATAGGTTTCCTTTAAAAGTTCTCTTTCCATATTGTCTAGAAACTTTATTATTTTTGAATAAACTAAAGAATTGAAAGATGTTTGTAACTTTCACCTTCTGCTCAAATTTCCTTCTGAGATTATCAACCATCCATTCCATATATATCTTAGATATACCTAGTTATTTTCATATTCCCTTCATTGGATAGAAGCTCCTGGAGGTCAGATACTTTTTTTTGCTTTGCATATGTTGTGTTTAGTTCAGTGCTTGGTTCTATTTGAGAATCCTACATATTTAATACAAATATGATACATATTATAGATACATTTAATATACAAATCTTAAATGCTTGTTTCATCTATCCATGTTGTCCCTAGGTCCCAACTTTGTACCACTCCCTTTAGCTGAAACCTTTTTAGTCACTAGGTTTGTCAGTGAGGAATTAAGGTACACTTCTGTCCTGTGAACTTGAACTGCCTATCCAGTTGTTATTTCCATAAAACTTTCTGTTGAAAGATTGGTTGGTTCTAGGATAATCAACTATATTTGGGTGAATCAATTCTGAACCTTTAAAGCCAACAAAAGTAAAGTTTCCAGGTTGTCAAGAGCGCTGGCAGGTGAAAGGTGAAAAACTTTGCACTCATCAAATGTGAAGCACTTCCTAGAGTTTAGTTACTGTTATTGGAGCTTAAGAATTACAACTAAAAAGTTCAAGGGGTATAAGGTTGCAGATATGCAAAAGGTTGAATAGAGTTGAACATGTTGCAAAGCTTAGATGATATTAAGATGAATTTTATTTTACTATTATCTCAAATGTGTTGTGTGGTTGTGTGTGTGTGTGTGTGTGTGTGTGTGTGTGTGTATGCAGAGTTAGAACTTTCCGCGATTCTGCAATTGGACTCATTAAGGAACTTTGTGCCTTCGTTGTATAGAATTAATTCCTCAATTCTCACTTGGTATAAATTAATGTCTCTCCATAGCCTTTCTCTCTAGACAAGGGAGGTGTGACTTTCCTTTCTTTTCTTGGAGACAGAGAGAGGGATTATGAAAGAATACTGGGAGTGGGGATAGGTTGGCAGTATAGAGCTAGGAGATTAGCCTAAATTGGTTGCATTGAAAGGTATGGTTATTATTTATAGGAACTAGTCACAGGTTAGACTCTATTTTCAAAGAGTCTAGTTTGAGGCTTGTTTAAATGAATGTTGATTGACTCACTGGTTGATTCAATCTGTCCATGCTAGTGCCTTAATTCCTATCATAGTTTCCATGCTTTTCTACCACACAGTGATCCAAGGCATTGGATTCAGTCTAAACCTCCTCCTACATACACACACATGTGCACGTGCACATACACACACACACACACACACACACACACACTATAGTTAAGGATATCTAGTTTGCAGGAACTTACATAGCAAAACCAGGATAGACATAGATGTTTTTTGAGCTCTACTCTGTCTTAGTCCTATGCTCTTAAGCAAAGCCTAAATCTTGCAATTTCTCTATAAATTTCTCCAAATCCATGAGAAATTTTCATTTTCTCCTACAATTCTTTTGATTGCCCAAGTAGCCAGAGTTGAGAAAGAAGTATTATTTCTTAAAAAATAACTGTAAGTTGATATATTTTAGGACATCTATTTATTTACAATATTCAAAGGCAAGAGTATTCTTAAAAGACCACAACAAAAAAAAAAAATAAATAAGGAATCAAGATATCTCAAACTAGTAAGTAAATGAGTATGTTATAAAACTTACTAGAAACAACTCTTTTAAACGTTAAAATGTTGCAGGGTTAGCACAACAGTATCAGCAATAGTCAAAGTAATGCATTGAGTTAGTGCTTTTAAGGTGCTATGGAGAAGAAAAATTACTAGTTCTTACCGTAAATGGAAATGGGAGATGAGAAAAGAGAATGATAATGATATGCAATATGCTAGTTCATGATGTATGTTAAACTATCAACACTTCGACCTAATTTACACCTCTGTACTACCTGAAATTGAAAGCTGCCATTTTGAAGCTGTCTGTTGCAAAGTATTATTTCAACAAAAAAATTAAAAAAAAGAGTTGGGAAAGTGCATTGTTTAAAAAAGTAATTTACCTTAAGTCAAAGATGAAGAAAACACTAAGGCTTCTACTTCATTAAGATACTAGTGTATTTGAGAAAAATCATTCATACACTGCTAAGCAGAAGAAGAAGAAGAAGAAGAAGAAGAAGAAGAAGAAGAAGAGGAAGACACATCCATGTACCCTCAAGTGAGAAAAAAAAGTATATTCCAAATTATTTTCCTGAGAAGTTAATTTATCGAATATAACATAATTTTCATAATTTAAAAACCAAGAAGCCCAAAAGATGAAGTTATAAAAACTAATTTTTATGAGAAAAAAATTGTTTTTAAAATGTTGTGCCAAAAAACTATTTAATGTAAAAAGTCAACCCTTTACGTGATGTTGGAGTTTTACATTAGATTGATTAAATTAAGATGTGGGAATGGGAGAGGGAAGAAATGAAAAAAAGAAAGATGTGCATTAGGCTTGGGAGGTTATTTGTTGTGTATTAGATGAGGGTGCAGATACTTCTAATCTGCTACTTTCTCATTGGATTCGAGAGTAGAAGATAGTAGTTTTTGCCCTTTAGCTGACCTAGCCCAAGATTTGGATAAAGGAAGATGCTACATAGGGGAATAGATGGGCTGCGTAGGCACACTGAAGTGGAACCTTATCTTTCTTAATGGCATTACATGTCAACAAAATGAAAATAGTGTCCTCTTCTCTCCTCTATCTTAGACTGTAACTGGTAAGCTGCCAACTAATTTTCTTCCTTGATAATTTTTATAAACATCTATCTGATGCAGTGGATAGAGCACTGGACCTAGAGCCATGAAGACCTGAGTTTAAATTTGACTTAAGTCACTTACTAGATGCGTCGTTCTAGGCATATTTCTCAGTTTCTTCAACTTTACAATGGGGATGAAAATAGGACCTGTCTTCCCAATTTACTGTGAGGATAATATTTGTAAAGTAATTAATAAAGTGTCTGGAATATCATAGATACAATAAATGCCAGTTTATTCCTTCCTTCCCCTTGCTCTAATGAATGCTCTACTTTACTGGTTAAACATATTTTTAGTCATTATTGATAATAAGATATAGGCTACTTAGACCTACTCTTGTAAATTCAGAAGAAGATGATACTAATGTCTGTTATCTTTCTCATGGTCAATATCATGTATGACCACAAAACCTGCTTATTGCTCCACCACATTGAGTCATTGAATTGTAAAATCAGAAAGGACCTCAGAGCACTATTCTTTAAAATTAACCAAAGACACATAAGAAGAGATGACAAAGGAATTTTCCCCAAAAACTTTGCTAAATGTAATCAAGAAATTTCTAAAGATATCATGATATTAAATATTGCCTTATAGGAATTCAGATCTATGCAACATGAAATAAAAAAATAGTAAATGTCTTTGGGGAAATATGTCTTCATAATTTCTTTAAAACTGTTGTTTTGTTAAGTTTCAACCTATTGAAAGTGTTCATATGTTTTTGCAAAGTATTGTGCATTATTTAAATTAATTCTCCAAAAGTTATGAAGATTGCAACAAAAAAAAGCTCAGGGTAAATAACAATTTATAAAATATACATTTTGCAGGCAAAAAGATGAATGAATAAGGAGTAGGAGTAAAGTTCTAGAATGTACTGAACTTGGAGTTAGAAAGACAAGTTGGGGGCGAGACAAGAAAAAAAAATGCACAATAATTTTGTTTTATATTTGAAAGAAATAGCAAGTTGTGCATAGCAGATTTGTGGTTTCATGTACAATCATCTTTTTTAATTGTACTGTGGTATGGAAATGTTTATTTATTCAATAAATTAAAAATAAAATAAAAATAACTTACTAGCTGTGTGACCATGGGTAAATTATTTAGCTTCTCTCAAACTCAGTTTCCTTGTCTGTAAAATGGGGACAATAATAATATTTATATAACTGAGTTGTGATGAGGATTACATAAGATAGCATACATAAAGTGTTTTGTAAGTCTTAAAAAGCTATATAAATTATAGTTATTGGTATACTGCTACTACTACTACTACTACTAGGCAACCTAGTATGTTAGACTTAATCCATATTTTAGTAAAGCACAAAAATATATCCTGGTAAATGTTAGTTTAAAATTAAATCACTATCGATAAATGGATTTTCTTTTGCTTCAAATGCATTCTTTACATGGGAAGGAAATAAATTGAGGTGACTAAGATTATCCATTTCTGCTTGAAATGCTACAGTCTTATGAACTGAGGAGGAAACAGACTATGGTGGATTTTCCCTTCTTTCCTTTCCCTTTTCTGCAGGTTGTAATGTAGAGGTATCAGTTCTTGACATAGCTTATCTCTGTCTTATTTTTATACTCCAAGAGGAGAGAAATAAGAAGGGAGCAATCTGTCAGCTGAGATAAAGGTAACAAAAAGAAGTCTTGAGATGAAAGTCCCAGAAATGGACATCCATTACCTCACTATGGATACTTTACCTTATAGGCTTATGTGTAGTGTGATTGTTGAGTTAGAATGTGGAACCTTAGATAGTATGCACAATTGAAATGTGTGAATGATATCAATCACTTGAAGGTAGAATCATAAAATAATATAGTTTGGGGGAAGACTGAATGAATGAAATTATTAAAAGGGAAAAAGGGAAAGCAGTATTAAACTAAAATGAATATAGTGCTTATAATGTATCCACTATTTCATATTTTTCCATGCTCAAAATATGTCAGAACCTGGAATATTAATCAAATTACTGCAGAAAAACATATTAGAATTTCATTTTTGCTTTCACTTTTAAAAAGAAATTTTCCCCCTTAACCATATTCATCTTGGAAAATTAAGAAATTTAAAAGATTTACCCTTGCACATGAAACCTCAAGCTTTAAAGTTCAGGATCAGACCTTGAAGAGAGAATGTAAGTTCGTTATGCAATGTTCCCCTTGGAGAAATAAAAGAAATAAATTTGAAAAATCACTGTTGGAGAGCAAAGCCAACTAGTGAGTTAAATAAAAAGTGTATGTTTCATGGGGATGAAATTGTTCTTTCTGGGAAGAATCCAAAACCTAAGATGGTTCCATGAGACTGTTCATGACCTCCTAGTAGTCCTTCCTATCCTCTACATTTTCTATAAAGTTAAATAAAGTCTGTCTCATGCTTGATTCACAATAATTATTTTGAATTTTGATATAGGGGCTAGAAACCCTGTTCCCTACATTTGAAGAAAATTGAAAATGAGATGTTTAATTAGTATATATGGAGTGTCAAAGGCAGTTAATGACTCACTGAGAGTGGACCCCAGGAACAAACCTAGCACTGAGTCTTGGAAGAGACAGTCCATCCAATGTCTTCTTTTTCTTCTTCACACATGGCTCCCATCTCCCATCAATATGCCTTCTCCCTCTTGGCAATGCCTGAAATGCATGCCCTTTTCATTGTAAATTCATAGTATGTCTTAGCAACTTCAAGAAGCAGATTATAGCTATTTTAACTTTGTATCTATCCTGCAGTTCCTAATAATTCTGCATGTTTTACCCCCTAATAAAATGTTAGTTCCTTATTATTAAAGTTTGTTTGCTTATTCAGTTATTGATTAATCGATTATACATCCCTTCATTTATCTATTCACTCTTTTTTTATCCATCCATCCATCCATCCATTCATTCACTCATTTGTTTAGCCTTTTAATCACCAAAGTATAATATAATGACCAGAACATAACAGGTGCTTAACAAATGCTGATTATTTAATTGGTTGAGGGTAAGGAATAGGGGTAGAATTATAGGTGACAGTTAGAATAAAAAGAATTTAATCAATAAAAGAATGAATCCCAGGGGCTTCCTTTGGGGCATCGCAGCAAAGGGCTTTCTCTTCTCCCCCTAAAGTCCTCCAAAGGTTCACGAAGCAGGGCATGGAGCCAGAAATCACCTACCGAGGTGGGCAGGGCACCCTTCTTCTGGGGGCATGGCCATCACCAGCACCACCAGTTCACCTCAGTTCTGGAGCCGGAGGAGCTGTGCCCCACTGCCAGATTTAAAAGATCTCTTCCCACCCTTATCCAGGCAAATGTGCAAAACCAAAATGTTTTCTAATGCAGATGGTGCCTTAAGCACTTGACAAATTCGAGCTCTGGAACAAGAAGCTGTGGTTAGACCAAAGCCATTGCTGTTGAAGTTGTTGAAGTTTGCTGGTGCACAGAAAGACACATTCACAATGAAGGAGGTTTTGTTCTATCGTGAACAGTATATTATGTCCTAACAATTACATGATGAAAAGCAATAGCACATTGTCTATTGTTCAGATGACTTTCTTGGAGACCTGTTTGGGGAATCAAGCTTTTCTGTGAAATAGCACAGGAGATTATGTGGAATGATTTCTAGAAACTTGATAGCAGTCAATCAACAAGAATTTGCTAGTCCAAACACATCTACAAATGAAACTGGGTGTCAGCGTGAAATCGGAACTGGTCAAAAGGAGTCTGTGCAAGAATTGCAGGAAGAGAAACCGTCGCAAAATCTGAATTCTAGACCAACTACCTCTTCTAGAAGGAGAACACATAGTGAAACAGAAGAAAAATCAGATGAGTTGCCTGGTGAAAGACACAGAAAATGGCGTATGTCAGATAATATTTCCCTTACATTTGATGAAAGTTGTGCCCTATGTGTCATAAGTGAGATATGTTGTGAACAAAGGAGTAACAGTGACTCAACAGCCATCGACATCTATAAGTATCATCTGCAGTAGTCAGGAAGATGCTAGATAATTTGAGAAAGAAGAAACACAAGACAAGGAAAAAAAAAACAGGGTATCTATTCTTCCCTTTAGTACAATAGAGCTCTATGTCATCTGTCAGAGCCAACCTAAAAATGGTTGCATGGTCCATAGAAGGACAGGACATCATTTTTTTTTTAATGGTTGACTCTTTTTTTAAATTTATTTTTAGTTTTAAACATTCACTTCCACAAGATTTTGAGTTCCAAATTTTCTCCCCATCTCAATCCTCCCCCACCCCAAGATGGCATGCATTCTGTATATTCCTTCCCTTAATCTGCCTTCCCATCTATCTCACCTTCTCAATTCTCTTATCCCCTTCCCCTTCTATTTTTCTGTACAGCAGGATAGATTTCTATACCCCATTTCCCATATTTTTTATTTCCCAGTTGCATGTGAAAACAATTTTTAACATGTGTTTTTTAAAACTTTGGGCTCCAAATTTTCTCTCTTCCTCTCTTTCCAAGCACCCTCATTTAAAAAGCAAGCAACTCAATACAGGTTATGCATGTGTAGTCATGCAAAACACTTCCATAGTAGTCATGTTGTGAAAAACTAAGTATATTTCCCTCCATCCTATCCCACCCCCATTTATTCTATTCTTGTACCTCCTCAGAAGTGTTTGCTTCTTATTACCCCCTCCCTCAATCTGCCCTCCCCTCTATCATCTCCCTGCTCTCTTGTCCACTTCCCTCCCTATTTCCTGTAGGGTAATATAGATTTCCATACCCAATTGAGTGTGTATATTATTCTCTCCTTAAGTCAAATCCTATGAAAATAAGATTCACTCGCTCCCTCTCATCTTCCCCTGTTTCCCCTCCACTGCAAAAGTCTTTTCTTGTCTGTTTTATGTGAGATAATTTACCCCATTCTACCTCTCCCTTTCTCCTTCTCCCAGTAAAATCCTCTCTCATCCCTTAATTTCATTCTCTAGATATCCCTTCATCTTCAACTCACCATGTGCCCTCTATCTATCTATCTATCTCTCTATCTATCTATCTATCTATCTATCTATCTATCTATCTATCTATCTAATCTATACATACATATTTTTTTTATTCCAACTACCCTAATAAAGACAAAGGTCTCATGAGTTACAAACATCATCTTTCCATGCAGGAATGTAAACAGTTCTACTTTATAAGTCTGTTATGATTTCTCTTTCCTGTTTACCTCTTCATGTTTCACTTGAGTCTTGTATTTGAAAGTCAAATTTTCTTTTTAGCTCTGGTCTTTTCATGAAGAATGCTTGAAAGTCCCCTATTTCACTGAATGACCATTTATTTTCCCTAAGAATTATACTCAGTTTTGCTGGGTAGGCGATTCTTGGCTGTAATTGTATCTCCCTTGCCCTCTGGAATATTATATTCCATGCCCTCCAATCCCTTAATGTAGAAGCTGCTAAATCTTGTTTTATCCTGATTGTGTTTCTACCATACTTGAATTGTTTCTCTCTGACTGCTTGCAATATTTTCTCCTTGATCTGGGACCTCTGGAATTTGGCTACAATATTCCTAGGAGTTTTCCTTTGGGGATCTCTTTCAGGCGGTGATTGGTGGATTCATTCCATTTCTATTTTGCCCTCTGGTTCTAACATATCAGGGCAGTTTTCTTTGATCATTTCTTGAAAGATGATGTCTAGGCTCTTTTTTTGATCATGGCTTTCAGATAGTCCAATAATTTTTAAATTCTCTCTCCTGAATCTATTTTCCAGGTCGTTTGCTTTTCCAATGAGGTATTCACATTGTCTTCTATTTTTTCATTCTTTTGGATTTGTTTTACACTGTTTTGAGTTCTCATAAAGTCACTAGCTTCCAATTGTTCCATTCTAATTTTTAAGGAAGTATTTTCTTCTTTAAGCATTTGGACTTCCTTTTCCATTTGACCAATTTTGTTTTATTAGGGCATTCTTCTCCTCATTGACTTTTTGGACGTCTTTTGCCATTTGGGTTAATCTATATTTTAAGGTGTTATTTTCTTCAGTATTTTTTGGGTCTCCTTTAGTGAGCTGTTGACTTGTATTTCATGATTTTCTTGCATCACTCTGTTTTTCCTCTTCTTCTCTTACTTGCTTCTCAAAATTCTTTTTGAGCTCTTCCATTGCCTGGTACGAATTTATATTTTTCTTGGAGACTTTGGATGTAGGAGCTTTGATTTTGTTGTCTTCTTCTGGTTGTATGTTTTGATCTTCTTTGTTACCAAAGTAAGATTCTATGATCTGACTCTTTTTGTGCTGCTTGCTCATGATCCCAGCCAATTACTTGAGTTATAAACTCTCTGTGAAGGTAGGAGTCTGTTTCCAGTGTGGAGAATTTACTATCCCAAGCTTCAGGGGTGTTGTGCAACTTTTTTCAGAGATATTTGTAGGTGCCTGAAAATTTTCAGTTCTTCCAAGGTGCTATGATCAAGGGTGAGGTGTTTAGTACTTTCCTGGCCTGTGCTCTGGTCTATGAGTGAGCACAAGCACTCTTTTCTGTCTTGAAACTGTGAGGAAGATTCCCTCTCCACTGCCACTACAAGCTCCATCATGACAGCATTCCTCCTCACCCCAGGACTGCCACCCAAAGCTGTGACCCAGATCCAAGCATGGGTGAAGCAAGAGAATCCTGCACCAGCAGAGAGATCCCGGCAATGCCCCTCTGATCAGCCACTCAATTCCCCCTCAGTCTATGGGCCTGAAGCTCAGGAGGCAGCTGCTGCCCAGGGAACATGCTTGGGGAATGGTGTTGGGACTGTACTGCGCTTCTCTCTCACTGTAGACACAGACTTTTCCTACTCACCTTCTAAGTTGTCTTTGACTTTTGTGGGTTGAGAAGTCTGGAAACTGCCACAACTGCTCAAAATTCAGTCCTCTGAGGCCTGCTCCAGGTTTGCTGAGGCCTGTGTGCCCACACCAAACTGCTCTCCTCTCTCAGCATGGTGCAATATACCTTTCTGATCAACCATTCATGATGTCTTGGATTGGAAATTTGTTTCACTCTGTCTTTTTGTGGGTTCTGTTGCTTTAGAATTTGTTTAGAGCCATTTTATAGGTATTTGGAGGGATTTGGGGGAGTGCTCAAGCAAGTCACTGTTTTTACTCCGCCATCTTTTGTCTGCCCCAGGATAAGATATCTTATGGCACGTTTTATATGAGCTAAGAAGCTGAAAAAGAGAAATAAGTCTTGTCTAGTGCGCAGGTAGCCAATTCAAATGATTGTGTTAACTTATCTTCTCTAAATGTAATGTGCTAAAAGTGGAATCATGGAACCCAATGAATGAAGCTCTTAAGAATGTTCACACATGACTTGTGAAATTTATTTAAAATTTTATTTTTGTACATTATTTCTGAGAAAATGAATATTTTAATGCCTTTAAGTTCTCTCTAGTACAATTTGTTTTCTAAAAAGATTTTTTTTTTATCTGCTCCTTGGAGCTTTTTGTTTACTATTTCTTTCCATTTTTGCATTATTTTTATCAGTTTTCATTTGTATTACTTATAGAGGCGGGAGGGTATAGAGGATAGAGTACTGGTCTGGAAAGATCTAGGTTCAGATACCATATTGGATATTTACAACTTATTTGATTTTGGATGAATCATTTAACCTTTGTGTGTTTTAGTCAATTACCAAGACTTATCTGCTAAGTCAGATAATTTGGGAGCAAGTCATAGACACTTGTATTGGGTTATGTTGAAACTATAGATACCTTAGTGTTTGCTTTCAGTAAGAATTAGTAGTTATTTTGAAGATTGACTATTTTTGTTTGTTCCCTTGTTTCCTGTTGTCTCTAGTTATGCAGTGTGAGATTTTTTTTAAAATTTGCATAAATAGTAAATTTAATACATATTATATAAATTAAAACAAAAGAATGAATCCCAACCATTGATCACTGTCTGTGTGACCACCTGCAAGAAATTATCATTGGGTTTTCTGCCCTGTCATTTTCTATGCTGAACAGTTCTTGACAGTTTTACCTTTATTTAGTAAATATATATTTAAATTTATCTTTTTAAATATTTCTGAATTACATGTAAACATTTTTAACATTCTTTTTTTTCAATTTTGAGTTCCAAATTCTCCTTTTCCCTCTCACCCTTCTCCTACCTTGAGAAGACAAACAATTTGAATTTGATTATACATATGAAGTCACCCAAAGGATATTGCCATGTTAGCCTTGTTGCAAAAGAAAACATAGGCAAATAAAAGAGAAGAAAAATAAAGAAAATAAAAATTACGCTTCAATCTCCATTCAGAGATCTTCACTTCTCTTTCTGGAGATGGATAACATTATTCATCATGTATGCTTTGGAATTGACTTGGTTCATTGTCATGATCATACTAGCTAAATTTTTCACATTTGAACATCCTTATAATACTGTAATTACTGTGTGCAATATTCTTCAGTTTCTGTTCATTTCTCTTTGTGTGAATTCATATAAATTTCCCCAAGGTTTCCTGAAACCATTCTGCTTATCATTTATCATGACGCAATAGTATTCCATCATAATCATATGCCAGCCATCCCCCAATTAATGGGCAACCTCTTAATTTCTAATTCATTGCTAACACACAAACACACAGAGCTATTAAAAACACTTTTATACAAATAGGTATTTTCCCTTTTCTTTGATATCTTTGGGAAATAGACTTAGTAGTGGTATATCTGGATAAAAGAGGATGCACAGATTTATAGCCCTTTGGGCATACTTCCAGATTGTTCTACAGAATGGTTAGACTAGTTCACAACTCCACCAATAGTACATTATTCCCAATTTTCTACATCTTCTCCAACATTTGTTATTTTCCTTTTCTGTCATGTTAGCCAATCTGATAAATGTAAGCTGTAACTAAGAATTATTTTAATTAGCATTTTTCTAATCAGTAGTGATTTGAAGCAATTTTTCTTTTTAGGATTGATAGCATTGATAGCTTCTTCTGAAGACTGCCTGTTCATATCCATTGATGATTTATCAACTAAGGAATGACTCTAATTTATATTATTTTTTTCGCAGTTGACTATTTATTTGGGAGATGAGGCATTTCACTTAGAAACTTGCTCCAAAGTTTTTTTTTTTCTTCCAGTTTTCTGGTTTTATTCTAATTTTGGCTGCATTGGTTTTGTTTATGAAAAAACTTTTTAATTTCATGCAATCAAAATAATATATTTTCTTTTCTGTGATCCTCTCTGTTTCTTGTTTGCTCACATACTATTATCTTATCCAGAGATCTAACAGATACATTTTTGTCTGTCCTACTTTATTCAGGATATCACTCTTTGGGCTAAATAATTCATCCTTTTTAACCTTAACTTATTATATGGTGAGAGATCTTGGCCTATGCATAGTTTCTACCAAATTAATTTCCATTTTTCCCGGGAATTTATGTCAAATGGTTAGTTCTTCTTACCACAAAAACTTAGATCTTTGGGATTTTCAAACACTAGATTACTATGGTCATTTATTCCTGTAAAGCATGTACCTAATCTCTGCCACTGATCCACCACTTTATTTCTTACCAGTATCAGATTGTTTTGATGATGATCACTTTTTAATGTAGTTTGAAATCTGAAACTGCTAGGCCTGCTTTGTTCACATTTTTTTTCATTTATTTCCTTGATATTCTTGAACTGTTATTCTTCCAGATGGATTTTGTTATTTTTTTTTTTACCTCTGTAAATACTTTTTAGTAGTTTGATTTGGTATGGCACTGAATAAGCAAATTAATTTAGGAAGAATTATTATTTTTATTATATTCACTTAGCTGATGCAATTAAAATTTCTGCAGTTGTTTATATCTGCTTTTATGTGATAAAAAGTAATAAGTAATTCTGTTCATATAATCACTGGGTTTGTATTGGGCAGGTAGACTCTCAAGTGTATTATATTATCAGCAATTATAACTGAAATTTCTCTATCTCTTGCTGCTGCATTTAGTTGGTAGGATATAAAAATGCTAACGATCTCTGTTATATCCTGAAACTTTGCTAAACTTTTAACAGCTTCAGTTAAGTTTTTTTTAATTATTATTGATTTCCTAGGGTTCTCTAAGTACATCATTGTATCATCCACAAAGACTGATAGTTTTGTTTCCTCATTGCACATTTTTATTCCTTATTGTTTTCTTGTGTTCTTTTTATAGCTAACATTGCTAGTATAAAATTGAACAATAATGGTGATAATGAACATCTTTGCTTCACCACTGATATTATTTGGAAGGCTTCAAGTTTGCCTATGATATAGATAATGATCACAAATTGATATTACTTATCATTTTAAGAAAGGCTCCATTGATTCCTATGGTTTCTAGTGTTTTTTTTGTTTGTTCTTGTTTTTAGTGAAGCAATCAGGGTTAAGTGACTTGCCCAGGGTCACACAGTTATTGAGTATAATGTGTCTGAGGCTGGATTTGAACTCAGGTCCTCCTGACTTCAGGGCTGCTGCTCTAGCCAATGAGCCACATAGCTGCTCCTTAGTGCTTTCAATAGTAATGGATGTTATATTTTGTCAAAGGCTTTTTCATCTATTAATAAAATTACATGATTTTTAATTGATATAACCAATTATACTAATAGATTTTCTAATAATAAAGAAGTCTTGTATTTCTGTTATCAATCCCACCTGGTAATAGTTTATGATTTTTATAGTATGTTATAATCCCTGTGCTAACATTTTATTTAAAATATTTGCGTCAATATTAATTAAGGAAATTGGTCTATAGAATTCTTTCTCTGTTTTTGTTCTCCTTGTTTAAACCATATTTATGCTATAAAAGATATTTTGATTCTAATTCTTACTTACAACATCACTAATGTGAAGATATGTTTAATAGAAATGTATATGTATAGCCTAATAGATTGTGCACTGTCTTGGGGAAGAAGATGGGGAGGGAGGGGGATAAAAATTTAAAACTCAAAAGTTTATGGAAGTGATTGTTGATAAATCAAAATAAATTAATAAAAAAAGTTTTAAAAAATAAAAAAGAAGCTACCTTAAAAAAAAGAATTCCTACTGTACTTATTTCTTTTCTAATAGTTTATTTATGTAGTAGTAGGAATAATTATTCCTTAAATGTTTGATAGAATTCACTTGTAAATCCATCTGTTGCTGGGGAGTTTTTCTTAGGGAACTCATTGATGACTTCTTTAATTTCCTTTTTCTAAGATTGGGTTATTTAAGTATTCTCTTTCCCTTTTGTTAATCTGTGCAGGTAATATTTGTGTAAATATTCAATTCACTTAGATTGTTAATTTTACTGGAATATAACTGGGAAAATAACTCCTAATAATTTAAATTTCATTTTCATTTGTGGTTAATGCACCTTTTTTTCAATTTTCATATTGATAATTTGGTTTTATTCGTCCCTTTCTAAATGCAATTAACCAATGTTGTATCCATTTTATTTTTTTTTCATGAAACCAGCTTTTAGTTTTTTTAATTAGTTCAATGTTTCTTATTGTTTTACTTTCAGTTTTATTAATTTCACCTTTGATTTTCAAGGTATCCATTTTGTTTTATTTCAGAATTATTGATTTATAATTTTTCTAGTCTTTTTAGTTGCATGCACAATTTGTTGATCTGCTCTTTCCCCTTTTTATTGATGTGCATGTTTAGAGATTTAAAAAAAAGTTTCCCTTAAATATTGGTTTGGCTTTACCCCACAAATTTTGGTATATTGCTTTATTGTTCTTTTTTTCTTTAATGAAATTGTTGTTTGTTTCTAAGATATGTCGATAAAGTTCTCAGAAGTTACGTGTATCCCTAAAGGATGATACCATAAGCAAATTAAGAGAACATGAAATAATTTACCTGTTAGGTCTATGGTTAATATGACAAATAAGGAAAACAAGAAATGTTGGAGGGAATGTGGGAAAACTAGAACATTAATGCACTGTTGGTAGAGTTGTGAACTGATCCAACCATTCTGGACAGCAATTGGTAACTAGATCCAAAGTGCTATAAAACTGTACATACCCTCTGATCCAGCATACTACTGCTAGGTCTATATCCCAAAGACATCCAAGAAAAGGGAAAATGACCTATTTGTACCAAAAAAACCCACATTTCTAGCAGTTATTTTTGTGACAACTAATAATTGGTGATTGAGGAGAAGCCCATCAACTGGGGAATGACTGAACAAGTTGTGGTGTATGATTTTACCAGAAAATTATTGTGCTTTAAGAAATAACAAGTAGTATGATTTCAGAAAATTTGGAAAGATGTACATGAACTGATAAAAACTGAAGTGAGTAGAAGCAGGAAAATGCTGTACACAGTAACAGCCATACTTTATGATGAAGAATTATACATCATTTGGCAATTCTCAGTAATACAACAATTCAAGACAATCACAAAGGATTCATGATGAAAGATGAAACATGCTATCTCCTTATGGAGAAAGAATTGACATTGTCTGAAAATAAACTGAAGCAAACTAATTTTCTCTTTCTTTTTTTCTTACCTTACTCCCCACTTCCTTCCTTCTTTACTTCCTTCTTTTTTTTTTGTTTAAGTCTTCATTTACAAAATGCTAATTTGGAAACATTTTATATTATTGCACATATATAACTTATATCAGATAGCTTACCATTTCATGGAGTGGGGAAAAGAGAGGAGGGATATAATTTGAAACTCAAAACTTTACAAAAATAAACAATGAATATTGGAAAAAAAAAAGAAGTTATAAATATCATCTACCCATATAGAAAGGTAAACAGTTTTACATTATTCTATCCCTTATTATTTCTCTTTCATGTTTACCTTTTTATGCATTTATTAAGTATTATATTTGAAAGTCAAATTATCTATTCAAACCTAGTCTTTTCATCAAGAATGTTTGAAAGTACTCTATGTCATTAACATTCCATTATTTTTTCCCCTTGAAGGATTATACTCAGTTTTGCTGGATATGTTATTCTTGGGTATGATTCCAGCTCTTTTACTTTCCAGAGTGTTTTATCCCAAGGCCTCCATTCCTTTTATGTGGTAACTGTTAAATTTCATGTGATCGTGATAGTAGACAAACAGGACAGATGTTTGTTTGTTTGTTTTTCTGTCTGCTTGAAGTGTTTTCTCTTTCCCTGGGAGCTGTAGAATTTTGTTATAATATTCTCAGGAGTTTTCATTTTGGGATCTCTTTTAGGTGGTGATCAGTTTTTTTTTTTCTTTTTTAATTTTCATTTTACCTTCTGGTTCTAAGGTGTCAGGACAATCTTGATAACTTCTTGAAATATATTGTCTAAGCTCCATCACTGATCATAAGTTTCAGGTGGAACAATAATTATTATGTGACCCCTCCTCCATTTTCTACCTCAATCATTATTACAATGAGATATTCCACATTTTCTATTTTTTTTACTGATTTGATTTTATTGTTTCTTGATGTTTCATGAAGTCATTTGCTTCTACTTATCCAATTCTAATTTTGTTTTTAGGAATTATTTTCTTTGGTGATATTTTGTATACCTTTTCTATTTCATTAATTTTGCTTTTTATGAATTGTTATTGTTTTATAGATTTTTTCTTTTGTTCTGTTTCTTCCTTCACAACATGACTAACATGAAAATGTTTTACATTATTATGCATATATAACTTGTATTAAATCTTAGGGAGGGGGCCAGAGGAGGAAGGGAGAGAGAAAATTTGGAACTTAAAATTTTATAAAAAATGAATGTTAAAAATTGTCTTTACATTTAATTGGAAAAAAATAAAATACTACTTAAAATAATTTAGTTAAATCAGTGAATTTTTGTACCTCTTTTTTCCATTTAGCCAATTCTGTTTTTAAGGTCTTCTCTTCTTTGGTATTTTTGTGCCTCTTTTACCAAGCTGTTAATTGTCTTTTCATAATTTTCTTCCTTCACTGTAATCACTTTGCCTTTTTTTTAATCACTCTTTCTTTTTGATTTTTTTTTGTTCTTCCATGAAGTCTTTTTTGGTTCCTTGTCTAAAATCTTTGAGCCTTTGATTGTAGCTGTTTTTACTTCATTGCTTCTTCTGTGTTTGTGTCTTGATACCCTTCCTGTTACCATAACAGTTTATGGTCAGTTTTTTTTATATTTTTTGCTTATTTTTGTACCTTATTTCTTTATTTTGTACTTTATGTTAAAGTTAGGCTCCTTTCAGGCATGAGGACAAGGGAAAGACATGATCTCAAATTTTAAAACTTTTTGCTCTGCTGTTTTCAGGGCTATTTCTGGGGTGTTGGAAGTTTTCAGTACTTCTAAGGTGGTATGATCTGGGGATATGTGTGGTTATTACACTTTTCATTGGCAGTCTGGTCCTTACTCAGGAGGGGCCCCTGGTCCCCTGAGATTATAATGGATATTGTTCCTCAAAGCCCCTGTTGTCATAACCAGGAAAGATACAATTCTTTAGGGTCACCAATTCCTTGTGACCAAAAAGATCCTGTTCCTCAAGGTTTTCACTCTTTCTTGACTCCTTTCTGCCTTTGAACTATGACCCAGAAGTGGTTGCAGGCAATGAATTTACTAAGCAGTGTCTTTTCATATATTCAATGATAATACAGGGGTCTTCTAAAATTTCTTTCTTACCAATTGCCAGGTCCTCCTACTGTCTCTGGCTTGAAAGTTCACAAGGTTGCTGCTGACTCTGTCACCAAAACCTAATCCCACTACTGGTGTATCATTCATGTGAGCTCCAGGGCAACTTTGAACCCTGTGTAACAGATCTCTTTTGCCATCCTCCTAAATTGGCTTGAGTTGTCTCACTTTGACCTTTTGTTGACTCTTTCACTCCAGAATTAGATTTGTGGTATTATTTTAAAGCTGTTTGGAGGGAAATATTGGGAGAACTCAACTGAATACTTTCTTTACTCTGCCAGCTTGGCTCCACCAGAAATACTTATTGTTACCTTTTCAATAGCTGAGTAACCCTACCCTCATGAATAATTTAAGATTGAAATAGAATGTGATAATTAATAGTAGCTTGTTTGTTTTTTGTTTGTTTGTTTGTTTTTGATATGTTAGTGGTGTCATAAATTAAAAGAATTGGAAAAAAAATCTTATTCTGAGCCACATTTGCCTCAGGCTAGCCCAGTGATTTAAACTTAGGGTTAGAAAATAATGGAGCACTCATGCATCATAAAATATAACTTAAATCAATTTTAATTTGAATGATTAAAAATGCAATTTTTAATATTAAAAATGATTCTAAAAAAGATGGAAAGTCACTCCCATTTACCTCCACATATTTCAGGCAATCAATAATATTGTGTCAGAATTGTATCCCTGGGAACCAAGATGGTGGAGGGAAAGCAGTGATTTGTTTGAGCTTTCCTCCCAAATCCCTCCAAATACCTGTAAAAAATGGCTCTAAACAAATTCTAGAGCAACAGAACCCACACAAAGACAGAGTGAAACAAATTTCCAGCCAAAAACATCCTGGATGGTTGATCGGGAAGGTGTATCACACTGAGCTGGGAGAGGAGCGGAGTTTGGTGTGGGTGCACAGGCCACAGCTTACCTGGAGCAGGCCTCAGAGGACTGAATCGTGGGCAGATGTGGCGGTTTCCAGACTTCTCAACTCATGAATGCCAAAGACAACTTGGAAGGTCAGTGGAAAAGGTCTGTGACTGCGTTGAGAGAAGGAGCTAGGTCTCAGCCACCCCCGGGACATGGCTGTTTCCTGAGCTTCTGGCCCACAGGCTGAGGGAGAATCAGGTGGCTGATCAGAGGGGGATTGCAGGGATCTCTTTGCCAGTGCTGAGACAGGAATCTGTTGCTTTGCCCATCCTTGGATCTGGGTCACAGTTCTGAGGGGCGGTCCTGGGGCGAGGAGGAACACTGGTGTGGTGGAGCTTCTTGTGGCGGTGGAGAAAAAACACCTCACCCCTTAACAAAACACCTTGGAAGAACTGAAAATTTACAGGTCCCTAGAAGTACCTCTGAAAACAGCTATACAAACCCTTGAAGCTTGGGACAGTACATTCTCCACATTGGAAACAGACTTTTACCTTATCCAAGAGTTTAAAACTCAAGTAATTGGCCAGGATCGTGAGTAAGCAGCGCAAAAAGAATTAGACTATATTATCTTACTTTGGTGACAAAGAAGATCAAAACATACAACCAGAAAAAGACAACAAAGCCAAAGCTCCTACGTCCAAAGCCTTCAAGAAGAATATGACTCAGTCCCAGGCATTGGAAGAGTTCTAAAGGGTTTTTGAGAAGCAAGTAGGAAAAGTAGAGGAAAAACTGAGATTT